>NW_025727682.1:0-197931 GCF_021461385.2 Schistocerca piceifrons | reverse complement strand
AAGGCGCAATGCCGACTTAAGTACAAGAGGACTGACACTCTAACTTTCTATGATTTGAACCTCTCCTGTGAGTCCAGTTTTAGATTCCGATGGTTCACTACAGGTTTAATGTATACCGTGGACCTTCTTATGGACGATGAAACACAGAAATTGCATCCGAATTTAATACAAAAGTCACAATGCCGACTTAAGTACAAGAGGACTGACACTCTCACTTTCTATGATTTGAACCTTTCCTGTGAGTCCAGTCTTAGATTCCGATGCTTCACTTCAGATTTACTGTATCCCTTGGACCATCTTACTGACGATGAAACACAGAAATTGCATCCGAATTTAATACAAAAGTCACAATGCCGACTTAAGTACAAAAGGACTAACACTCTCACTTTCTATGATATGAACCTCTCCTGTGAGTCCAGTCTTAGATTCCGATGCTGCACTTCAGGTTTACTGTATCCCTTGGACTTTCTTATTGACGACGAAACACCGAAATTGCATCCGAAATTAATACGAAAGGCACAATGCCGACTTAAATACAAGAGGACTGACACTCTAACTTTCTATGATTTCAACCTCTCCTGTGAGTCCAGTTTTAGATTCCGATGGTTCACTTCAGGTTTACTGTATCCCTTGGACTTTCTTATTTACGATGAAACACAGAAATTGCATCCGAATTAAATACAAAAGGCACAATGACGACTTAAGTACAAGAGGACTGACACTGTAACTTTCAACCATTTGAACCTCTCCTGTGAGTCCAGTTTTAGATTCCGATGCTTCACTTCAGGTTTACTGTATACCTTGGACCTTCTTATTGACGATGAAACACAGAAATTGCTTCCGAATATAATACAAAACGCACAATGCCGACATAAGTACAAGAGGACTGACACTCTAAATTTCTATGATTTGAACCTCTCCTGTGAGTCCAGTTTTAGATTCCGATGCTTCACTTCAGGTTTACTGTATTACTTGGACGTTCTTATTGACGATGAAACACAGAAATTGCATCCGAATTTAATACAAAAGGCACAATGCCGATTTAAGTACAAGAGGACTGACACTCTCACTTTCTATGATTTGAACCTCTCCTGTGAGTCCAGTCTTAGATTCCGATGCTTCACTTCAGAATTACTGTATCCCTTCGACCTTCTTATTGACGATGAAACACCGAAATTGCATCCGAAATTAATACAATAGGCACAATGCCGACTTAAGTACAAGAGGACTGACACTCTAACTTTCTATGATTTGAACCTCTCCTGTGAGTCCAGTTTTAGATTCCGATGGTTCACTTCAGGTTTACTGTATACCGTGGACCTTCTTGTTGACGATGAAACACAGAAATTGCATCCGAATTTAATACAAAAGTCACAATACCGACTGAAGTACAAGAGGACTGACACTCTCACTTTCTATATTTGTACCTCTCCTGTGACTCCAGTCTTGGATTCCGATGCTTCACTTCAGGTTTACGGTATCCCTTGAACCTTCTTATTGACGATGAAACACCGAAATTGCATCCGAAATTAATACAAAAGGCACAATGCCGACATAAGTACAAGAGGACTGACACTGTAACTTTCAACCGTTTGAACCTCTCCTGTGAGTCCAGTTTCAGATTCCGATGCTTCACTTCAGGTTAACTGTATCCCTTGGACCTTCTTATTGACGATGAAACACAGAAATTGCTTCCGAATATAATACAAAAGGCACAATCCCGACTTAAGTACAAGAGGACTGACACTCTAAATTTCTATGATTTGAACCTCTCCTGTGAGTCCAGTTTTAGATTCCGATGCTTCACTTCAGGTTTACTGTATTACTTGGACCTTCTTATTGACGATGAAACACAGAAATTGCATCCGAATTTAATACAGAAGGCACAATGCCGATTGAAGTACAAGAGGACTGACACTCTCACTTTCTATGATTTGAACCTCTCCTGTGAGTCCAGTCTCAGATTCCGATGCTTCACTTCCGGTTTACTGTATCCCTTGGCCCATCTTATTGACGATGAAACACCGAAATTGCATCCAAAATTAATACAAAAGGCACAATGCCGACTTAAGTAGAAGAGGACTGACACTGTAACTTTCAACCATTTGAACCTCTCCTGTGAGGCCAGTCTTAGATTCCGATGCTTCACTTCAGGTTAACTGTATCCCTTGGACATTCGTATTGACGATGAAACACAGAAATTGCTTCCGAATATAATACAAAAGGCACAATGCCGACATAAGTGCAAGAGGACTGACACTCTAAATTTCCATGATTTGAACCTCTCCTGTGAGTCCAGTTTTAGATTCCGATGCTTCACTTCAGGTTTACTGTATTACTTGGACCTTCTTATTGACGATGAAACACAGAAATTGCATCCGAATTTAATACAAAAGGCACAATGCCGACTTAAGTCAAGAGGACTGACACTCTCACTTTCTATGATTGGAACCTCTCCTGTGAGTCCAGTCTTAGATTCCGATGCTTCACTTCAGATTTACTGTATCCCTTGGACCTTCTTACTGACGGTGAAACACAGATATTGCATCCGAATTTAATACACAAGTCACAATGCCGACTTAAGTACAAGAGGACTAACACTCTCTCTTTCTATGATATGAACCTCTCCTGTGAGTCCAGTCTTAGATTCCGATGCTTCACTTCAGGTTTACTGTATCCCTTGGACCTTCTTATTGACGGCGAAACACCGAAATTGCATCCGAAATTAATACAAAAGGCACAATGCCGACTTAAATACAAGAGGACTGACACTCTAACTTTCTATGATTTCAACCTCTCCTGTGAGTCCAGTTTTAGATTCCGATGGTTCACTTCAGGTTTACTGTATCCCTTGGACTTTCTTATTTACGATGAAACACAGAAATTGCATCCGAATTAAATACAAAAGGCACAATGACGACTTAAGTACAAGAGGACTGACACTGTAACTTTCAACCATTTGAACCTCTCCTGTGAGTCCAGTTTTAGATTCCGATGCTTCACTTCAGGTTAACTGTATCCCTCGGACCTTCTTATTGACGATGAAGCACAGAAATTGCTTCCGAATTTAATACAAAAGGCACAATGCCGACTTAAGTACAGGAGGACTGACACTCTAACTTTCTATGATTTGAACATCTGCTGTGAGTCCAGTTTTAGATTCCGATGTTTCACTTCAGGTTTACTGTATACCTTGGACCTTCTTTTTGACGATGAAACACAGCAATTGCATCCGAATTTAATACAAAATGCACAATGCTGACTTAAGTACACGAGGACTGACATTCTAACTTTCTATGATTTGAACCTCTCCTGTGAGTCCAGTTTTAGATTCCGATGCTTTACTTCAGGTTTACTGTATACCTTGGACCTTCTTGTTGACGATGAAACTCAGATACTGCATCCGAATTTAATACAAAAGGCACAATGCCGACTTACGTACAAGAGGACTGACACTCTAACTTTATATGATTGAACATCTCCTGTGAGTCCAGTTTTAGATTCCGATGCTTCACCTCAGGATTACTGCATACCTTGGACTTTCTCACTGACGATGAAACACAGAAATTGCATCCGAATTTAATACAAAAGGCACAATGCCAACTTAAGTACAAGAGGACTGACACTCTAACAGTCTATGATTTGAAGCTCTCCTGTGAGTCCAGTTTTAGATTATGATGGTTCACTTCAAGTTAACTGTATCCCTTGGATTTTCTTATTTACGATGAAACACAGAAATTGCATCCGAATTAAATACAAAAGGCACACAGACGACTTAAGTACAAGAGGCCTGACACTGTAACTTTCAACCATTGGAACCTCTCCTGTGAGTCCAGTTTTAGATTTTGATGCTTCACTTCAGGTTAACTGTATCCCTTGGACCTTCTTAATGACGATGAAACACAGAAATTGCATCCGAATTTAATACAAAAGGCACAATGCCGACTTAAGTACAAGAGGACTGACACTCTAACTTTATATGATTTGAACCTCTCCTGTGAGTCCAGTTTTAGATTCCGATGTTATACCTCAGGTTTACTGCATGCCTTGGACTTTCTCACTGACGATGAAACACAGAAATTGCATCCGAATTTAATACAAAAGGCACAATGCCGACTTATGTACAAGATGACTGACAATCTAACTTAATACGATTAGAACGTCTCCTGTGAGTCCAGTTTTAGATTCCAATGCTTTACTTCAGGTTTACTGTTTACCTTGGACCTTCTTATTGACGATGAAACACAGAAATTGCATCCAAATTTAATACAAATGTACAATGGCGTCTTAAGTACAAGAGGACTGACACTCTAACTTTCAATGATATTAACCTCTCCTGTGAGTCCAGTTTTAGATTCCGATGCTACACTTCAGGTTTACTGTATACCTTGGACCTTCTTATTGACGATGAAACTCCGATATCACATTCGAATTTAATACAAAAGGCACAATGCCGACTTAAGTACAAGAGGACTGACACACTAACTTTATATGATTTGAGCCTCTCCTGTGAGTCCAGTTTCAGATTCCGATGCTTCACTTCAGGTTTACTGTATACCTTGGACCTTCTTATTGACGATGAAACACAGAAATTGCTTCCGAATATAATACAAAAGGCACAATGCCGACTTAAGTGCAAGAGGACTGTCACTCTAAATTTCTATGATTTGAACCTCTCCTGTGAGTCCAGTTTTAGATTCCGATGCTTCACTTAAGGTTTACTGTATTACTTGGACCTTCGTATTGACGATGAAACACAGAAATTGCATCCGAATTTAATACAAAAGGCACAATGCCGACTTAAGTACAAGAGGACTGACACTCTCACTTTCTATGATTTGAACCACTCCTGTGACTCCAGTCTTAGATTCCGATGCTTCACTTCAGGTTTACGGTATCCCTTGGACCTTCTTATTGACGATGAAACACAGAAATTGCATCCGAATTTTATACAAAAGTCACAATGCCGACTTAAGTACAAGAGGACTGACACTCTCACTTTCTATGATTTGAAGCTCTCCTGTGAGTTCAGTCTTAGATTCCGATGCTTCACTTCAGGTTTACTGTATCCCTTGGACCTTCTTATTGACGATGAAACACGGAAATTGCTTCCGAAATTAATACAAAAGGCACAATGCCGACTTAAGTACAAGAGGACTGGCACTGTAATTTTCAACCGTTTGAACCTCTCCTGTGAGTCCAGTTTTAGATTCCGATGCTTCACTTCAGGTTAACTGTATCCTTTGGACCTTCTTATTGACGATGAAACACAGAAATTGCTTCCGAATATAATACAAAAGGCACAATGCCGACTTAAGTACAAGAGGACTGACACTCTAAATTTCTATGATTTGAACCTTTCCTGTGAGTCCAGTTTTAAATTCCGATGCTTCACTTCAGGTTTATTGTATTACTTGGACCTTCTTATTGACGATGAAATAAAGAAATTGCATCCGAATTTAATACAGAAGGCACAATGCCGATTTAAGTGCAAGAGGACTGACACTCTCACTTTCTATGACTTGAACCTCTCCTGTGAGTCCAGTCTTAGATTCCGATGCTTCACTTCAGGTTTACTGTATCCCTTGGACCTTCTTATTGACGATGAAACACCGAAATTGCATCCAAAATTAATACAAAAGGCACAATGCCGACTTAAGTAGAAGAGGACTGACACTGTAACTTTCAACCATTTGAACCTCTCCTGTGAGGCCAGTCTTAGATTCCGATGCTTCACTTCAGGTTAACTGTATCCCTTGGACCTTCTTATTGACGATGAAACACAGAAATTGCTTCCGAATATAATACAAAAGGCACAATGCCGACTTAAGTGCAAGAGGACTGTCACTCTAAATTTCTATGATTTGAACCTCTCCTGTGAGTCCAGTTTTAGATTCCGATGCTTCACTTAAGGTTTACTGTATTACTTGGACCTTCGTATTGACGATGAAACACAGAAATTGCATCCGAATTTAATACAAAAGGCACAATGCCGACTTAAGTACAAGAGGACTGACACTCTCACTTTCTATGATTTGAACCACTCCTGTGAGTCCAGTCTTAGATTCCGATGCTTCACTTCAGGTTTACCGTATCCCTTGGACCTTCTTATTGCCGATGAAACACCGAAATTGCATCTGAAATTAATACAAAAGGCACAATGCCGACTTAAGTACAAGAGGACTGACACTCTAACTTTCTATGATTTGAACCTCTGCTGTGAGTCCAGTTTTAGATTCCGATGGTTCACTTCAGGTTTACTGTATACCGTGGACCTTCTTATTGACGATGAAACACAGAAATTGCATCCGAATTTAATACAAAAGTCACAATGCCGACTTAAGTACAAGAGGACTGACACTCTCACTTTCTATGATTTGAACCTCTCCTGTGAGTCCAGTTTTAGATTGCGATGCTTCACTTCAGGTTTACTGTATACCTTTGACCTTCTTCTTGACGATGAAACACAGAAATTGCATCCGAATTTAATCCAAAAGGCACAATGCCGATTTATGTACAAGATGACTGACAATCTAACTTTCTACGATTAGAACGACTCCTGTGAGTCCAGTTTTAGATTCCGATGCTTTACTTCAGTCTTACTGTATACCTTGGACCTTCTTATTGACGATGAAAGACAGAAATTGCATCCAAATTTAATACAAATGTACAATGGCGTCTTAAGTACAAGAGGACTGACTCTCTAACGTTCTATGATTAGAACCTCTCCGGTGAGTCCAGTTTTAGATTCCGATGGTTCACTTCAGGTTTCCTGTATACCGTGGACCTTCGTATTGACGATGAAACACAGAAATTGCATCCGAATTTAATACAAATGTCACAATGCCGACTTAAGTACAAGAGGACTGACACTCACACTTTCTATGATTTGAACCTCTCCTGTGAGTCCAGTCTTAGATTCCGATGCTTCACTTCAGATTTACTGTATCCCTTGGACCTTCTAACTGACGATGAAACACAGAAATTGCACCAGAATTTCATACAAAAGTCACAATGCCGACTTAAGTACAAGAGGACTAACACTCTCACTTTCTATGATATGAAACTCTCCTGTGAGTCCAGTGTTAGATTCCGATGCTTCACTTCAGGTTTACTGTATCCCGTGGACCTTCTTATTGACGACGAAACACCGAAATTGCATCCGAAATTAATACAAAAGGCACAATGCCGACTTAAATACAAGAGGACTGACACTCTAACTTTCTATGATTTGAACCTCTCCTGTGAGTCCAGTTTTAGATTCCGATGGTTCACTTCAGGTTTACTGTATCCCTTGGACTTTCTTATTTACGATGAAACACAGAAATTGCATCCGAATTAAATACAAAAGGCACAATGACGACTTAAGTACAAGAGGACTGACACTGTAACTTTCAACCGTTTGAACCTCTCCTGTGAGTCCAGTTTTTGATTCCGATGCTTCACTTCAGGTTAACTGTATCCCTCGGACCTTCTTATTGACGATGAAGCACAGAAATTGCTTCCGAAATTAATACAAAAGGCACAATGCCGACTTAAGTACAAGAGGACTGACACTCTAACTTTCTATGATTTGAACATCTCCTGTGAGTCCAGATTTAGATTCCGATGCTTCACTTCAGGTTCACTGTATACCTTGGACCTTCTTATTGACGATGAAACACAGAAATTGCATCTGAATTTAATACAAAAGGCACAATGCTGACTTAAGTACACGAGGACTTACACTCTAACTTTCTATGATTTGAACCTCTCCTGTGAGTCCAGTTATAGATTCCGATGCTTCACTTCAGGTTTACTGTATACCTTGGACATTCTTATTGACGATGAAACACAGAGATTGCTTCCGAATTTAATACAAAAGCACAATGCCGACTTAAGTACAAGAGGACTGACACTCAAATGTTCTATGATTTCAACCTCCCCTGTGAGTCCAGTTTTAGATTGCGATGCTTCACGTCAGGTTTACTGTAAACCTTAGACCTTCTTATTGACGATGAAACACAGAAATTGCATCCGAATTGAATACAAAAGGCACAATGCCGACTTAAGTGCAAGAGAACTGACACTCTAACTTTCAATGATATTAACCTCTCCTGTGAGTCCAGTTTTAGATTCCGATGCTCCACTTCTGGTTTTCTGTATACCTTGGACCTTCTTGTTGACGATGAAACTCAGATACTGCATCCGAATTTAATACAAAAGGCACAATGCCGACTTAAGTACAAGAGGACTGACGCTCTAACTTTCTATGATTTGAACCTCTCCTGTGAGTCCAGTTTTAGATTCCGATGCTTCACCTAAGGTTTACTGCATACCTTGGACTTTCTCACTGACGATGAAACACAGAAATTGCATCCGAATTTAATACAAAAGGCACAATGCCGACTTAAGTACAAGAGGACTGACACTCTCATTTTCTATGATTTGAACCTCTCCTGTGAGTCCAGTCTTAGATTCCGATGCTTCACTTCAGATTTACTCTATCCCTTGGACCTTCTAATTGTCGATGAAACACCGAAATTGCATCCAAAATTAATACAAAAGGCACAATGCCGACTTAAGTACAAGAAGACTGACACTGTACCTTTCAGCCGTTTGAACCTCTCCTGTGAGTCCAGTTTTAGATTCCGATGCTTCACTTAAGGTTTACTGTATTACTTGGACCTTCGTATTGACGATGAAACACAGAAATTGCATCCGAATTTAATACAAAAGGCACAATGCCGACTTAAGTACAAGAGGACTGACACTCTCACTTTCTATGATTTGAACCACTCCTGTGAGTCCAGTCTTAGATTCCGATGCTTCACTTCAGGTTTACCGTATCCCTTGGACCTTCTTATTGCCGATGAAACACCGAAATTGCATCTGAAATTAATACAAAAGGCACAATGCCGACTTAAGTACAAGAGGACTGACACTCTAACTTTCAATGATATTAACCTCTCCTGTGAGTCCAGTTTTAGATTCCGATTCTCCACTTCTGGTTTTCTGTATACCTTGGACCTTCTTGTTGACGATGAAACTCAGATACTGCATCCGAATTTAATACAAAAGGCACAATGCCGACTTAAGTACAAGAGGACTGACGCTCTAACTTTCTATGATTTGAACCTCTCCTGTGAGTCCAGTTTTAGATTCCGATGCTTCACCTAAGGTTTACTGCATACCTTGGACTTTCTCACTGACGATGAAACACAGAAATTGCATCCGAATTTAATACAAAAGGCACAATGCCGACTTAAGTACAAGAGGACTGACACTCTCATTTTCTATGATTTGAACCTCTCCTGTGAGTCCAGTCTTAGATTCCGATGCTTCACTTCAGATTTACTCTATCCCTTGGACCTTCTAATTGTCGATGAAACACCGAAATTGCATCCAAAATTAATACAAAAGGCACAATGCCGACTTAAGTACAAGAAGACTGACACTGTAACATTCAACCGTTTGAACCTCTCCTGTGAGTCCAGTTTTAGATTCCGATGCTTCACTTAAGGTTTACTGTATTACTTGGACCTTCGTATTGACGATGAAACACAGAAATTGCATCCGAATTTAATACAAAAGGCACAATGCCGACTTAAGTACAAGAGGACTGACACTCTCACTTTCTATGATTTGAACCACTCCTGTGAGTCCAGTCTTAGATTCCGATGCTTCACTTCAGGTTTACCGTATCCCTTGGACCTTCTTATTGCCGATGAAACACCGAAATTGCATCTGAAATTAATACAAAAGGCACAATGCCGACTTAAGTACAAGAGGACTGACACTCTAACTTTCTATGATTTGAACCTCTGCTGTGAGTCCAGTTTTAGATTCCGATGGTTCACTTCAGGTTTACTGTATACCGTGGACCTTCTTATTGACGATGAAACACAGAAATTGCATCTGAATTTAATACAAAAGTCACAATGCCGACTTAAGTACAAGAGGACTGACACTCTCACTTTCTATGATTTGAACCTCTCCTGTGAGTCCAGTTTTAGATTCCGATGGTTCACTTCAGGTTTACTGTATCCCTTGGACTTTCTTATTTACGATGAAACACAGAAATTGCATCCGAATTAAATACAAAAGACACAATGACGACTTAAGTACAAGAGGACTGACACTGTAACTTTCAACCGTTTGAACCTCTCCTGTGAGTCCAGTTTTTGATTCCGATGCTTCACTTCAGGTTAACTGTATCCCTCGGACCTTCTTATTGACGATGAAGCACAGAAATTGCTTCCGAATTTAATACAAAAGGCACAATGCCGACTTAAGTACAAGAGGACTGACACCCTAACTTTCTATGATTTGAACATCTCCTGTGAGTCCAGATTTAGATTCCGATGCTTCACTTCCGGTTCACTGTATACCTTGGACCTTCTTATTGACGATGAAACACAGAAATTGCATCTGAATTTAATACAAAAGGCACAATGCTGACTTAAGTACACGAGGACTTACACTCTAACTTTCTATGATTTGAACCTCTCCTGTGAGTCCAGTTATAGATTCCGATGCTTCACTTCAGGTTTACTGTATACCTTGGACATTCTTATTGACGATGAAACACAGAGATTGCGTCCGAATTTAATACAAAAGCACAATGCCGACTTAAGTACAAGAGGACTGACACTCAAATGTTCTATGATTTCAACCTCCCCTGTGAGTCCAGTTTTAGATTGCGATGCTTCACGTCAGGTTTACTGTAAACCTTAGACCTTCTTATTGACGATGAAACACAGAAATTGCATCCGAATTGAATACAAAAGGCACAATGCCGACTTAAGTGCAAGAGGACTGACACTCTAACTTTCAATGATATTAACCTCTCCTGTGAGTCCAGTTTTAGATTCCGATGCTTCACTTCTGGTTTACTGTATACCTTGGACCTTCTTGTTGACGATGAAACTCAGATACTGCATCCGAATTTAATACAAAAGGCACAATGCCGACTTAAGTACAAGAGGACTGACGCTCTAACTTTCTATGATTTGAACCTCTCCTGTGAGTCCAGTTTTAGATTCCGATGCTTCACCTAAGGTTTACTGCATACCTTGGACTTTCTCACTGACGATGAAACACAGAAATTGCATCCGAATTTAATACAAAAGGCACAATGCCGACTTAAGTACAAGAGGACTGACACTCTCATTTTCTATGATTTGAACCTCTCCTGTGAGTCCAGTCTTAGATTCCGATGCTTCACTTCAGATTTACTCTATCCCTTGGACCTTCTCATTGTCGATGAAACACCGAAATTGCATCCAAAATTAATACAAAAGGCACAATGCCGACTTAAGTACAAGAAGACTGACACTGTAACTTTCAACCGTTTGAACCTCTCCTGTGAGTCCAGTTTTAGATTCCGATGCTTCACTTAAGGTTTACTGTATTACTTGGACCTTCGTATTGACGATGAAACACAGAAATTGCATCCGAATTTAATACAAAAGGCACAATGCCGACTTAAGTACAAGAGGACTGACACTCTCACTTTCTATGATTTGAACCACTCCTGTGAGTCCAGTCTTAGATTCCGATGCTTCACTTCAGGTTTACCGTATCCCTTGGACCTTCTTATTGCCGATGAAACACCGAAATTGCATCTGAAATTAATACAAAAGGCACAATGCCGACTTAAGTACAAGAGGACTGACACTCTAATTTTCTATGATTTGAACCTCTGCTGTGAGTCCAGTTTTAGATTCCGATGGTTCACTTCAGGTTTACTGTATACCGTGGACCTTCTTATTGACGATGAAACACAGAAATTGCATCTGAATTTAATACAAAAGTCACAATGCCGACTTAAGTACAAGAGGACTGACACTCTCACTTTCTATGATTTGAACCTCTCCTGTGAGTCCAGTTTTAGATTGCGATGCTTCACTTCAGGTTTACTGTATACCTTTGACCTTCTTCTTGACGATGAAACACAGAAATTGCATCCGAATTTAATCCAAAAGGCACAATGCCGATTTATGTACAAGATGACTGACAATCTAACTTTCTACGATTAGAACGTCTCCTGTGAGTCCAGTTTTAGATTCCGATGCTTTACTTCAGTCTTACTGTATACCTTGGACCTTCTTATTGACGATGAAAGACAGAAATTGCATCCAAATTTAATACAAATGTACAATGGCGTCTTAAGTACAAGAGGACTGACTCTCTAACGTTCTATGATTAGAACCTCTCCGGTGAGTCCAGTTTTAGATTCCGATGGTTCACTTCAGGTTTCCTGTATACCGTGGACCTTCGTATTGACGATGAAACACAGAAATTGCATCCGAATTTAATACAAATGTCACAATGCCGACTTAAGTACAAGAGGACTGACACTCACACTTTCTATGATTTGAACCTCTCCTGTGAGTCCAGTCTTAGATTCCGATGCTTCACTTCAGATTTACTGTATCCCTTGGACCTTCTAACTGACGATGAAACACAGAAATTGCACCAGAATTTCATACAAAAGTCACAATGCCGACTTAAGTACAAGAGGACTAACACTCTCACTTTCTATGATATGAAACTCTCCTGTGAGTCCAGTGTTAGATTCCGATGCTTCACTTCAGGTTTACTGTATCCCGTGGACCTTCTTATTGACGACGAAACACCGAAATTGCATCCGAAATTAATACAAAAGGCACAATGCCGACTTAAATACAAGAGGACTGACACTCTAACTTTCTATGATTTGAACCTCTCCTGTGAGTCCAGTTTTAGATTCCGATGGTTCACTTCAGGTTTACTGTATCCCTTGGACTTTCTTATTTACGATGAAACACAGAAATTGCATCCGAATTAAATACAAAAGGCACAATGACGACTTAAGTACAAGAGGACTGACACTGTAACTTTCAACCGTTTGAACCTCTCCTGTGAGTCCAGTTTTTGATTCCGATGCTTCACTTCAGGTTAACTGTATCCCTCGGACCTTCTTATTGACGATGAAGCACAGAAATTGCTTCCGAATTTAATACAAAAGGCACAATGCATACTTAAGTACAAGAGGACTGACACCCTAACTTTCTATGATTTGAACATCTCCTGTGAGTCCAGATTTAGATTCCGATGCTTCACTTCAGGTTCACTGTATACCTTGGACCTTCTTATTGACGATGAAACACAGAAATTGCATCTGAATTTAATACAAAAGGCACAATGCTGACTTAAGTACACGAGGACTTACACTCTAACTTTCTATGATTTGAACCTCTCCTGTGAGTCCAGTTATAGATTCCGATGCTTCACTTCAGGTTTACTGTATACCTTGGACATTCTTATTGACGATGAAACACAGAGATTGCGTCCGAATTTAATACAAAAGCACAATGCCGACTTAAGTACAAGAGGACTGACACTCAAATGTTCTATGATTTCAACCTCCCCTGTGAGTCCAGTTTTAGATTGCGATGCTTCACGTCTGGTTTACTGTAAACCTTAGACCTTCTTATTGACGATGAAACACAGAAATTGCATCCGAATTGAATACAAAAGGCACAATGCCGACTTAAGTGCAAGAGGACTGACACTCTAACTTTCAATGATATTAACCTCTCCTGTGAGTCCAGTTTTAGATTCCGATGCTTCACTTCTGGTTTACTGTATACCTTGGACCTTCTTGTTGACGATGAAACTCAGATACTGCATCCGAATTTAATACAAAAGGCACAATGCCGACTTAAGTACAAGAGGACTGACGCTCTAACTTTCTATGATTTGAACCTCTCCTGTGAGTCCAGTTTTAGATTCCGATGCTTCACCTAAGGTTTACTGCATACCTTGGACTTTCTCACTGACGATGAAACACAGAAATTGCATCCGAATTTAATACAAAAGGCACAATGCCGACTTAAGTACAAGAGGACTGACACTCTCATTTTCTATGATTTGAACCTCTCCTGTGAGTCCAGTCTTAGATTCCGATGCTTCACTTCAGATTTACTCTATCCCTTGGACCTTCTAATTGTCGATGAAACACCGAAATTGCATCCAAAATTAATACAAAAGGCACAATGCCGACTTAAGTACAAGAGGACTGACACTGTAACTTTCAACCGTTTGAACCTCTCCTGTGAGTCCAGTTTTAGATTCCGATGCTTCACTTCAGATTAACTGTATCCCTTGGACCTTCTTATTGACAATGAAACACAGGAATTGCTTCCGAATATAATACAAAAGGCACAATGCCGACTTAAGTACAAGAGGACTGACACTCTAAATTTCTATGATTTGAACCTCTCCCGTGAGTCCAGTTTTAGATTCCGATGCTTCACTTCAGGTTTACTGTAATACTTGGACCTTCATATTGACGATGAAACACAGAAGTTGCATCCGAATTTAATACAAAATTCACAATGCCGACATAAGTACAAGAGGACTGACACTCTCACCTTCTATGATTTGAACCTCTCCTGTGAGTCCAGTCTTAGATTCCGATGCTTCACTTCAGGTTTACTGTATACCTTGGACCTTTTTATTGACGATGAAAGACAGAAATTGCATCCAAATTTAATACAAATGTACAATGGCGTCTTAAGTACAAGAGGACTGACACTCTAATTTTCTATGATTTGAACCTCTCCTGTGAGTCCAGTTTTAGATTCGGATGCTTCACTTCAGGTTTACTGTATACCATGGACCTTCTTATTGACGATGAAAGACAGAAATTGCATCCGAATTTAATACAAAACTCACAATGCCGACTTTAGTACAAGAGGACTGACACTCTCACTTTCTATGATTTGAACCTCTCCTGTGAGTCCAGTCTTAGACTCCGATGCTTCACTTCAGATTTACTGTATCCCTTGGACCTTCTTACTGACGATGAAACACGGAAATTGCATCCGAATTTAATACAAAAGGCACAATGCCGACTTAAATACAAGAGGACTGACACTGTAACTTTCTATGATTTGAACCTCTCCTGTGAGTCCAGTTTTAGATTCCGATGGTTCACTTCAAGTTTACTGTATCCCTTAGACTTTCTTATTTACGATGAAACACAGAAATTGCATCCGAATGAAATACAAGAGGCACAATGACGACTTAAGTACAAGGGGACTGACACTGTAACTTTCAACCATTTGAACCTCTCCTGTGAGTCCAGTTTTAGATTCCGATGCTTCACTTCAGGTTAACTGTATCCCTCGGACCTTCTTATTGACGATGAAGCACAGAAATTGCTTCCGAATTAAATACAAAAGGCACAATGCCGACTTAAGTACAAGAGGACTGACACTCTAACTTTCTATGATTTGAACATCTCCTGTGAGTCCAGTTTTAGATTCCGATGTTTCACTTCAAGTTTACTGTATACCTTGGACCTTCTTATTGACGATGAAACACAGAAATTGCATCCGAATTTAATACAAAAGGCACAATGCTGGCTTAAGTACACGAGGACTGACACTCTAACTTTCTATGATTTGAACCTCTCCTCTGAGTCCAGTTTTAGAATCCGATGCTTCACTTCAGGTTTACTGTATACCTTGGACATTCTTATTGACGATGAATCACAGAAATTGCGTCCGAATTTAATACAAAAGGCACAATGCCGACTTAAGTACAAGAGGACTGACACTCAAACTTTCTATGATTTGAACCTCTCCTGTGAGTCCAGTCTTAGATTCCGATGCTTCACTTCAGGTTTACTGTATACTTTGGACCCTCTTGTTGACGATGAAACTCAGATATTGCATCCGAATTTAATGCAAAAGGCACAATGCCGACTTAAGTACAAGAGGACTGACACTCTAACTTTAGATGATATGAACCTCTCCTGTGAGTCCAGTTTTAGATTCCGATGCTTCACTTCAGGTTTACTGTATACTTTGGACCTTCTTATTGACGATGAAACACAGAAATTGCATCCGAATTTAATACAAAATGCACAATGCTGACATAAGTACACGAGGCCAACGACTCTAACTTTCTATGATTTGAACCACTCCTCTGAGTCCAGTTTTAGATTCCGATGCTTCACTTCAGGTTTACTGTATACCTTGGACATTCTTATTGACGATGAAACACAGAAATTGCGTCCAAATTTAATACAAAAGGCACAATGCCGACTTAAGTACAAGAGGTGTGACACTCAAACTTTCTATGATTTGAACCTCTCCTGTGAGTCCAGTTTTAGATTGCGATGCTTCACTTCACTTTTACTGTATACCTTTGACCTTCGTATTGACGATGAAACACAGAAATTGCATCCGAATTTAATGCAAAAGGCACAATGCCGACTAAAGTACAAGAGGACTGACACACTAACTTTCTATGATTTGAACATCTCCTGTGAGTCCAGTTTTAGATTCGGATGCTTCACTTCAGTTTTACTGTATACCTTGGACCTTTTTATTGACGATGAAAGACAGAAATTGCATCCAAATTTAATACAAATGTACAATGGCGTCTTAAGTACAAGAGGACTGACACTCTAACTTTCTATGGTTTGAACCTCTCCTGTGAGTCCAGTTTTAGATTCCGATGGTTCACATCAGGTTTACTGGATACCGTGGACCTTCTTATTGACGATGAAACACAGAAATTGCATCCGAATTTAATACAAAAGTCACAATGCCGACTTAAGTACAAGAGGACTGACACTCTCACTTTCTATGATTTGAACCTCTCCTGTGAGTCCAGTCTTAGATTCCGATGCTTCACTTCAGATTTACTGTATCCCTTGGACCTTCTTACTGACGATGGAACACAGAAATTGCATCCGAATTTAATACAAAAGTCACAATGCCGACTTAAGTACAAGAGGACTAACACTCTCACTTTCTATGATCTGAACCTCTCCTGTGAGTCCAGTCTTAGATTCCGATGCTTCACTTCAGGTTTACTGAATCCCTTGGACCTTCTTACTGACGACGAAACACCGAAATTGCATCCGAAATTAATACAAAAGGCACAATGCCGACTTAAATACAAGAGGACTGACACTCTAACTTTCTATGATTTGAACCTCTCCTGTGAGTCCAGTTTTAGATTCCGATGGCTCACTTCAGGTTTACTGTATCCCTTGGACTTTCTTATTTACGGTGAAACACAGAAATTGCATCCGAATTAAATACAAGAGGCACAATGCCGACTTAAGTACAAGAGGACTGACACTGTAACTTTCAACCATTTGAACCTCTCCTGTGAGTCCAGTTTTAGATTCCGATGCTTCACTTCAGGTTAACTGTATCCCTCGGACCTTCTTATTGACGATGAAGCACAGAAATTGCTTCCGAATTTAATACAAAAGGCACAATGCCGACTTAAGTACAAGAGGACTGACACTCTAACTTTCTATGATTTGAACCTCTCCTGTGAGTCCAGTTTTAGATTCCGATGTTTCACTTCAGGTTTACTGTATACCTTGGACCTTCAAATTGACGATGAAACACAGAAATTGCATCCGAATTTAATACAAAAGGCACAATGCTGACTTAAGTACACGAGGACTGACACTCTAACTTTCTATGATTTGAACCTCTCCTGTGAGTCCAGTTTTAGATTCAGATGCTTCACTTCAGGTTTACTGTATACCTTGGACATCCTTATTGACGATGAAACACAGAGATTGCGTCCGAATTTAATACAAAAGGCACAATGCCGACTTAAGTACAAGAGGACTGACACTCAAACTTTCTATGATTTCAACCTCTCCTGTGAGTCCAGTTTTAGATTGCGATGCTTCACGTCAGGTTTACTGTAAACCTTAGACCTTCTTATTGACGATGAAACACAGAAATTGCATCCGAATGGAATACAAAAGGCACAATGACGACTTAAGTACAAGAGGACTGACAATCTAACTTTCAATGATATTAACCTCTTCTGTGAGTCCAGTTTTAGATTCCGATGCTTCACTTCAGGTTTACTGTATACCTTGGACCTTCTCGTTGACGATGAAACTCAGATACTGCATCCGAATTTAATACAAATGGCACAATGCCGACTTAAGTACAAGAGGACTGACACTCTAACTTTCTATGATTGAACCTCTCCTGTGAGTCCAGTTTTAGATTCCGATGCTTCACCTCAGGTTTACTGCATACCTTGGACTTTCTCACTGACGATGAAACACAGAAATTGCATCCGAATTTAATACAAAAGGCACAATGCCGACTTAAGTACAAGAGGACTGACACTCTCACTTTCTATGATTTGTACCTCTCCTGTGAGTCCAGTCTTAGATTCCGATGCTTCACTTCAGGTTTACTGTATCCCTTGGACCTTCTTATTGACGATGAAACACCGAAATTGCATCCAAAATTAATACAAAAGTGACAATGCCGACTTAAGTACAAGAGGACTGACACTGTAAATTTCAACCGTTTGAACCTCTCCTGTGAGTCCAGTCTTAGATTCCGATGCTTCACTTCAGGTTAACTGTATCCCTTGGACCTTCTTATTGACGATGAAACACCGAAATTGCATCTGAAATTAATACAAAAGGCACAATGCCGACTTAAGTACAAGAGGACTGACACTCTAACTTTCTATGATTTGAACCTCTCCTGTGAGTCCAGTTTTAGATTCCGATGGTTCACTTCAGGTTTACTGTTTACCGTGGACCTTCTTATTGACGATGAAACACAGAAATTGCATCCGAATTTAATACAAAAGTCACAATGCCGACTTAAGTACATGAGGACTGACACTCTCACTTTCTATGATTTGAACCTCTCCTGAGAGTCCAGTCTTAGATTCCGATGCTTCACTTCAGGTTTACTGTATCCCTTGGACCTTCTTACTGACGATGAAACACGGAAATTGCATCCGAATTTAATACAAAAGTCACAATGCCGACTTAAATACAAGAGGACTAACACTCTCACTTTCTATGATTTGAACCTCTCCTGTGAGTCCAGTCTTAGATTCCGATGCTTCACTTCAGGTTTACTGTATCCCGTGGACCTTCTTATTGACGACGAAACACCGAAATTGCATCCGAAATTAATACAAAAGGCACAATGCCGACTTAATTACAAGAGGACTGACACTCTAACTTTCTATGATTTGAACCTCTATTGTGAGTCCAGTTTTAGATTCCGATGGTTCACCTCAGGTTTACTGTATCCCTTGGACTTTCTTATTTACGATGAAACACAGAAATTGCATCCGAATTAAATACAAAAGGCACAATGACGACTTAAGTACAAGAGGACTGACACTGTAACTTTCAACCATTTGAACCTCTCCTGTGAGTCCAGTTTTAGATTCCAATGCTTCACTTCAGGTTAACTGTATCCCTCGGACCTTCTTATTGACGATGAAACACAGAAATTGCTTCCGAATTTAATACAAAAGGCACAATGCCGACATAAGTACAAGAGGACTGACACTCTAACTTTCTATGATTTGAACATCTCCTGTGAGTCCAGTTTTAGATTCCGATGGTTCACTTAAGGTTTACTGGATACCTTGGACCTTCTTATTGACGATGAAACACAGAAACTGCATCCGAATTTAATACAAAAGGCACAATGCTGACTTAAGTACACGAGGACTGACACTCTAACTTTCTATGATATGAACCTCTCCTGTGAGTCCAGTCTTAGATTCCGATGCTTCACTTCAGGTTTACTGTATACCTTGGACATTCTTATTGACGATGAATCACAGAAATTGCGTCCGAATTTAATACAAAAGGCACAATGCCGACTTAAGTACAAGAGGACTGACACTCTAACTTTCTATGATTTGAACCTCTCCTGTGAGTCCAGTTTTGGATTGCGTGCTTCACGTCAAGTTTACTGTATACCTTGGACCTTCTTATTGACGATGAAACACAGAAATTGCATCCGAATTTAATACAAAAGATACAATGGCGTCTTAAGTACAAGAGGACTGACACTCTAACTTTCAATGATATTAACCTCTCCTGTGAGTCCAGTTTTAGATTCCGATGCTTCACTTCAGGTTTACTGTATACCTTGGACCTTCTTGTTGACGATGAAACTCAGATATTCCATCCGAATTTAATACAAAAGACACAATGCCGACTTAAGTCAAAGAGGACTGACACTCTGAATGATTTGAACCTCTTCTATGAGTCCAGTTTTAGATTCTGATGCTTCACCTCAGGTTTACTGCATACCTTGGACTTTCTCACTGACGATGAAACACAGAAATTGCATCCGAATTTAATACAAAAGGCACAATGCCGACTAAAGTACAAGAGGACTGACACTCTAACTTTCTATGATTTGAACATCTCCTGTGAGTCCAGTTTTAGATTCGGATGCTTCACTTCAGGTTTACTGTATACCATGGACCTTCTTATTGACGATGAAACACAGAAATTGCATTCGAATTTAATACAAAAGGCACAATGCTGACTTAAGTACACGAGGACAACCACTCTAACTTTCTATGATTTGAACCTCTCCTCTGAGTCCAGTTTTAGATTCCGATGCTTCACTTCAGGTTTACTGTATACCTTGGACCTTTTTATTGACGATGAAAGACAGAAATTGCATCCAAATTTAATACAAATGTACAATGGCGTCTTAAGTACAAGAGGACTGACACTCTAATTTTCTATGATTTGAACCTCTCCTGTGAGTCCAGTTTTAGATTCGGATGCTTCACTTCAGGTTTACTGTATACCATGGACCTTCTTATTGACGATGAAAGACAGAAATTGCATCCGAATTTAATACAAAACTCACAATGCCGACTTTAGTACAAGAGGACTGACACTCTCACTTTCTATGATTTGAACCTCTCCTGTGAGTCCAGTCTTAGACTCCGATGCTTCACTTCAGATTTACTGTATCCCTTGGACCTTCTTACTGACGATGAAACACGGAAATTGCATCCGAATTTAATACAAAAGGCACAATGCCGACTTAAATACAAGAGGACTGACACTGTAACTTTCTATGATTTGAACCTCTCCTGTGAGTCCAGTTTTAGATTCCGATGGTTCACTTCAAGTTTACTGTATCCCTTAGACTTTCTTATTTACGATGAAACACAGAAATTGCATCCGAATGAAATACAAGAGGCACAATGACGACTTAAGTACAAGGGGACTGACACTGTAACTTTCAACCATTTGAACCTCTCCTGTGAGTCCAGTTTTAGATTCCGATGCTTCACTTCAGGTTAACTGTATCCCTCGGACCTTCTTATTGACGATGAAGCACAGAAATTGCTTCCGAATTAAATACAAAAGGCACAATGCCGACTTAAGTACAAGAGGACTGACACTCTAACTTTCTATGATTTGAACATCTCCTGTGAGTCCAGTTTTAGATTCCGATGTTTCACTTCAAGTTTACTGTATACCTTGGACCTACTTATTGACGATGAAACACAGAAATAGCATCCGAATTTAATACAAAAGGCACAATGCTGGCTTAAGTACACGAGGACTGACACTCTAACTTTCTATGATTTGAACCTCTCCTGTGAGTCCAGTTTTAGCTTCCGATGCTTCACTTCAGGTTTACTGTATACCTTGGACATTCTTATTGACGATGAAACACAGAGATTGCATCCGAATTGAATACAAAAGGCACAATGCCGACTTAAGTACAAGAGGACTGACACTCTAACTTTCAATGATATTAACCTCTCCTGTGAGTCCAGTTTTAGATTCCGATGCTTCACTTCAGGTTTCCTGTATCCCTTGGACCTTCTTATTGACGATGAAACACCGAAATTGCATCCAAAATTAATACACAAGGCACAATGACGACTTAAGTGCAAGAGGACGGACACTGTAACTTTCAACCGTTTGAACCTCTCCTGTGAGTCCAGTCTTAGATTCCGATGCTTTACTTCAGGTTAACCGTATCCCTTGGACCTTCTTATTGACGATGAAACACCGAAATTGCATCTGAAATTAATACAAAAGGCACAATGCCGACTTAAGTACAAGAGGACTGACACTCTAACTTTCTATGATTTGAACCTCTCCTCTGAGTCCAGTTTTAGAATCCGATGCTTCACTTCAGGTTTACTGTATACCTTGGACATTCTTATTGACGATGAATCACAGAAATTGCGTCCGAATTTAATACAAAAGGCACAATGCCGACTTAAGTACAAGAGGACTGACACTCAAACTTTCTATGATTTGAACCTCTCCTGTGAGTCCAGTTTTAGATTGCGATGCTTCACTTCAGGTTTACTGTATACCTTTGACCTTCTTATTGACAATGAAACACAGAGATTGCATCCGAATTTAATACAAAAGCCACAATGCCGACTTATGTACAAGATGACTGACAATCTAACTTTCTACAATTAGAACGTCTCCTGTGAGTCCAGTTTTAGATTCCGATGCTTTACTTCAGTTTTACTGTATACCTTGGACCTTTTTATTGACGATGAAAGACCGAAATTGCATCCAAATTTAATACAAATGTACAATGGCGTCTTAAGTACAAGAGGACTGACACTCTAACTTTCTATGATTTGAACCTCTCCCGTGAGTCCAGTTTTAGATTCCGATGCTTCACTTCAGGTTTACTGGATACCGTGGACCTTCTTATTGACGACGAAACACAGAAATTGCATCCGAATTTAATACAAAACTCACAATGCCGACTTAAGTACAAGAGGACTGACACTCTCACTTTCTATGATTTGAACCTCTCCTGTGAGTCCAGTCTTAGACTCCGATGCTTCACTTCAGATTTACTGTATCCCTTGGACCTTCTTACTGACGATGAAACACAGAAATTGCATCCGAATTTAATACAAAAGGCACAATGCCGACTTAAATACAAGAGGAGTGACACTCTAACTTTCTATGATTTGAACCTCTCCTGTGAGTCCAGTTTTAGATTCCGATGGTTCACTTCAAGTTTACTGTATCCCTTGTACTTTCTTATTTACGATGAAACACAGAAATTGCATCCGAATGAAATACAAGAGGCACAATGACGACTTAAGTACAAGGGGACTGACACTGTAACTTTCAACCATTTGTACCTCTCCTGTGAGTCCAGTTTTAGATTCCGATGCTTCACTTCAGGTTAACTCTATCCCTCGGACCTTCTTATTGACGATGAAGCACAGAAATTGCTTCCGAATTTAATACAAAAGGCACAATGCCGACTTAAGTACAAGAGGACTGACACTCTAACTTTCAATGATATTAACCTCTCCTGTGAGTCCAGTTTTAGATTCCGATGCTTCACTTCAGGTTTACTGTATACCTTGGACCTTCTTGTTGACGATGAAAGTCAGATACTGCATCCGAATTTAATACAAATGGCACAATGCCGACTTAAGTACAAGAGGACTGTCACTCTAACTTTCTATGATTAAACCTCTCCTGTGAGTCCAGTTTTAGATTCCGATGCTTCACTTCAGGTTTCCTGTATCCCTTGGACCTTCTTATTGACGATGAAACACCGAAATTGCATCCAAAATTAATACACAAGGCACAATGCCGACTTAAGTGCAAGAGGACAGACACTGTAACTTTCAACCGTTTGAACCTCTCCTGTGAGCCCAGTCCTAGATTCCGATGCTTTACTTCAGGTTAACTGTATCCCTTGGACCTTCTTATTGACGATGAAACACCGAAATTGCATCTGAAATTAATACAAAAGGCACAATGCCGACTTAAGTACAAGAGGACTGACACTCTAACTTTCTATGATTTGAACCTCTCCTGTGAGTCCAGTTTTAGATTCCGATGGTTCACTTCAGGTTTACTGTTTACCGTGGACCTTCTTATTGACGATGAAACACAGAAATTGCATCCGAATTTAATACAAAAGTCACAATGCCAACTTAAGTACATGAGGACTGACACTCTCACTTTCTATGATTTGGACCTCTCCTGAGAGTCCAGTCTTAGATTCCGATGCTTCACTTAAGGTTTACTGTATCCCTTGGACCTTCTTACTGACGATGAAACACGGAAATTGCATCCGAATTTAATACATAAGTCACAATGCCGACTTAAATACAAGAGGACTAACACTCTCACTTTCTATGATTTGAACCTCTCCTGTGAGTCCAGTCTTAGATTCCGATGCTTCACTTCAGGTTTACTGTATCCCGTGGACCTTCTTATTGACGACGAAACACCGAAATTGCATCCGAAATTAATACAAAAGGCACAATGCCGACTTAATTACAAGAGGACTGACACTCTAACTTTCTATGATTTGAACCCCTCCTGTGAGTCCAGTTTTAGATTGCGATGCTTCACTTCGGGTTTACTGTATACCTTGGACATTCTTATTGACAATAAAACACAGAGATTGCGTCCGAATTTAATACAAGGGGCACAATGACGACTTAAGTACAAGAGGACTGACACTCTAACTTTCAATGATATTAACCTCTCCTGTGAGTCCAGTTTTAGATTCCGATGCTTCACTTCAGGTTTACTGTATACCTTGGACCTTCTTGTTGACGATGAAACTCAGATACTGCATCCGAATTTAATACAAATGGCACAATGCTGACTTAAGTACAAGAGGACTGACACTCTAACTTTCTATGATTGAACCTCTCCTGTGAGTCCAGTTTTAGATTCCGATGCTTCACTTCAGGGTTACTGTATCCCTCGGACCTTCTTATTGACGATGAAACACCGAAATTGCATCCAAAATTAATACAAAAGGCACAATGCCGACTTAAGTGCAAGAGGACTGACACTGTAACTTTCAACTTTTGAACCTCTCCTGTGAGTCCAGTCTTAGATTCCGATGCTTTACTTCAGGTTAACTGTATCCCTTGGACCTTCTTATTGACGATGAAACACCGAAATTGCATCTGAAATTAATACAAAAGGCACAATGCCGAATTAAGTACAAGAGGACTGACACTCTAAATTTCTATGATTTGAACCTCTCCTGTGAGTCCAGTTTTAGATTCCGATGGTTCACTTCAGGTTTACTGTTTACCGTGGACCTTCTTATTGACGATGAAACACAGAAATTGCATCCGAATTTAATACAAAAGTCACAATGCCGACTTAAGTACATGAGGACTGACACTCTCACTTTCTATGATTTGAACCTCTCCTGAGAGTCCAGTCTTAGATTCCGATGCTTCACTTAAGGTTTACTGTATCCCTTGGACCTTCTTACTGACGATGAAACACGGAAATTGCATCCGAATGTAATACAAAAGTCACAATGCCGACTTAAATACAAGAGGACTAACACTCTCACTTTCTATGATTTGAACCTCTCCTGTGAGTCCAGTCTTAGATTCCGATGCTTCACTTCAGGTTTACTGTATCCCGTGGACCTTCTTATTGACGACGAAACACCGAAATTGCATCCGAAATTAATACAAAAGGCACAATGCCGACTTAATTACAAGAGGACTGACACTCTAACTTTCTATGATTTGAACCTCTCCTGTGAGTCCAGTTTTAGATTCCGATGGTTCACTTCAGGTTTACTGTATCCCTTCGACTTTCTTATTTACGATGAAACACAGAAATTGCATCCGAATTAAATACAAAAGGCACAATGACGACTTAAGTACAAGAGGACTGACACTGTAACTTTCAACCGTTTGAACCTCTCCTGTGAGTCCAGTTTTAGATTCCGATGCTTCACTTCAGGTTAACTGTATCTCTCGGACTTCTTATTGACGATGAAACACAGAAATTGCTTCCGAATTTAATAGAAAAGGCACAATGCCGACATAAGTACAAGAGGACCGACACTCTAACTTTCTATGATTTGAACATCTCCTGTGAGTCCAGTTTTAGATTCCGATGGTTCACTTCAGGTTTACTGTATACCTTGGACCTTCTTATTGACGATGAAACACAGAAATTGCATCCGAATTTAATACAAAAGGCACAATGCTGACTTAAGTACACGAGGACTGACACTTTAACTTTCAATGATTGGAACCTCTCCTGTGAGTCCAGTTTTAGATTGCGATGCTTCACGTCAGGTTTACTGTATACCTTGGACCTTCTTATTGACGATGAAACACAGAAATTGCATCCGAATTGAATACAAAAGGCACAATGCCGACTTATGTACAAGAAGACTGACACTCTAACTTTCTACGATTAGAACGTCTCCTGTGAGTCCAGTCTTAGACTCCGATGCTTCACTTCAGATTTACTGTATCCCTTGGACCTTCTTACTGACGATGAAACACAGAAATTGCATCCGAATTTAATACAAAAGGCACAATGCCGACTTAAATACAAGAGAACTGACACTCTAACTTTCTATGATTTGAACCTCTCCTGTGAGTCCAGTTTTAGATTCCGATGGTTCACTTCAAGTTTACTGTATCCCTTGTACTTTCTTATTTACGATGAAAGACAGAAATTGCATCCGAATGAAATACAAGAGGCACAATGACGACTTAAGTACAAGGGGACTGACACTGTAACTTTCAACCATTTGAACCTCTCCTGTGAGTCCAGTTTTAGATTCCGATGCTTCACTTCAGGTTAACTGTATCCCTCGGACCTTCTTATTGACGATGAAGCACAGAAATTGCTTCCGAATTTAATACAAAAGGCACAATGCCGACTTAAGTACAAGAGGACTGACACTCTAATTTTCTATGATTTGAACATCTCCTGTGAGTCCAGTTTTAGATTCCGATGTTTCACTTCAGGTTTACTGTATACCTTGGACCTTCTTATTGACGATGAAACACAGAAATTGCATCCGAATTTAATACAAAAGGCACAATGCTGACTTAAGTACATGAGGGCTGACACTCTAACTTTCTATGATTTGAACCTCTCCTGTGAGTCCAGTTTTAGCTTCCGATGCTTCACTTCAGGTTTACTGTATACCTTGGACATTCTTATTGACGATGAAACACAGAGATTGCATCCGAATTGAATATAAAAGGCACAATGCCGACTTCAGTACAAGAGGACTGACAATCTAACTTTCAATGATATTAACCTCTCCTGTGAGTCCAGTTTTAGATTCCGATGCTTCACTTCAGGTTTACTGTATACCTTGCACCTTCTTGTTGACGATGAAAGTCAGATACTGCATCCGAATTTAATACAAATGGCACAATGCCGACTTAAGTACAAGAGGACTGACACTCAAACTTTCTATGATTGAACCTCTCCTGTGAGTCCAGTTTTAGATTCCGATGCTTCACTTCAGGTTTCCTGTATCCCTTGGACCTTCTTATTGACGATGAAACGACGAAATTGCATCCAAAATTAATACACAAGGCACAATGCCGACTTAAGTGCAAGAGGACAGACACTGTAACTTTCAACCGTTTGATCCTCTCCTGTGAGTCCAGTCCTAGATTCCGATGCTTTACTTCAGGTTAACTGTATCCCTTGGACCTTCTTATTGACGATGAAACACCGAAATTGCATCTGAAATTAATACAAAAGGCACAATGCCGACTTAAGTACAAGAGGACTGACACTCTAACTTTCTATGATTTGAACCTCTCCTGTGAGTCCAGTTTTAGATTCCGATGGTTCACTTCAGGTTTACTGTTTACCGTGGACCTTCTTATTGACGATGAAACACAGAAATTGCATCCGAATTTAATACAAAAGTCACAATGCCGACTTAAGTACATGAGGACTGACACTCTCACTTTCTATGATTTGAACCTCTCCTGAGAGTCCAGTCTTAGATTCCGATGCTTCACTTAAGGTTTACTGTATCCCTTGGACCTTCTTACTGACGATGAAACACGGAAATTGCATCCGAATTTAATACAAAAGTCACAATGCCGACTTAATTACAAGAGGACTGACACTCTAACTTCCTATGATTTGAACCTCTCCTGTGAGTCCAGTTTTAGATTCCGATGGTTCACTTCAGGTTTACTGTATCCCTTGGACTTTCTTATTTACGATGAAACACAGAAATTGTATCCGAATTAAATACAAAAGGCACAATGACGACTTAAGTACAAGAGGACTGACACTGTAACTTTCAACCATTTGAACCTCTCCTGTGAGTCCAGTTTTAGATTCCGATGCTTCACTTCAGGTTAACTGTATCCCTCGGACTTCTTATTGACGATGAAACACAGAAATTGCTTCCGAATTTAATACAAAAGGCACAATGCCGACATAAGTACAAGAGGACTGACACTCTAACTTTCTATGATTTGAACATCTCCTGTGAGTCCAGTTTTAGATTCCGATGGTTCACTTCAGGTTTACTGTATACCTTGGACCTTCTTATTGACGATGAAACACAGAAATTGCATCCGAATTTAATACAAAAGGCACAATGCTGACTTAAGTACACGAGGACTGACACTTTAACTTTCAATGATTTGAACCTCTCCTGTGAGTCCAGTTTTAGATTGCGATGCTTCACGTCAGGTTTACTGTATACCTTGGACCTTCTTATTGACGATGAAACACAGAAATTGCATCCGAATTGAATACAAAAGGCACAATGCCGACTTATGTACAAGAAGACTGACACTCTAACTTTCTACGATTAGAACGTCTCCTGTGAGTCTAGTTTTAGATTCCGATGCTTCACTTCAGGTTTACTGTATACCTTGGACCTTCTTATTGACGATGAAACACAGAAATTGCATCCGAATTTAATACAAAAGATACAATGGCGTCTTAAGTACAAGAGGACTGACACTCTAACTTTCTATGATTTGAACATCTCCTGTGAGTCCAGTTTTAGATTCCGATGCTTCACTTCAGGTTTACTGTATACCTTGGACCTTCTTGTTGACGATGAAACTCAGATATTGCATCCGAATTTCATACAAAAGGCACAATGCCGACTTAAGTACAAGAGGACTGACACTCTAAATCTCTATGATTTGAACCTCTCCTGTGAGTCCAGTTTTAGATTCCGATGGTTCACTTCAGGTTTACTGTTTACCGTGGACCTTCTTATTGACGATGAAACACAGAAATTGCATCCGAATTTAATACAAAAGTCACAATGCCGACTTAAGTACATGAGGACTGACACTCTCACTTTCTATGATTTGAACCTCTCCTGAGAGTCCAGTCTTAGATTCCGATGCTTCACTTAAGGCTTACTGTATCCCTTGGACCTTCTTACTGACGATGAAACACGGAAATTGCATCCGAATGTAATACAAAAGTCACAATGCCGACTTAAATACAAGAGGACTAACACTCTCACTTTCTATGATTTGAACCTCTCCTGTGAGTCCAGTCTTAGATTCCGATGCTTCACTTCAGGTTTACTGTATCCCGTGGACCTTCTTATTGACGACGAAACACCGAAATTGCATCCGAAATTAATACAAAAGGCA
The DNA here is from genome assembly GCF_021461385.2 of Schistocerca piceifrons. Classification (NCBI taxonomy): domain Eukaryota; kingdom Metazoa; phylum Arthropoda; class Insecta; order Orthoptera; family Acrididae; genus Schistocerca; species Schistocerca piceifrons. Next base: position 168,711 of record NW_025727682.1, on the reverse strand, counting down.
CAATGCCGACTTAATTACAAGAGGACTGACACTCTAACTTTCTATGATTTGAACCTCTCCTGTGAGTCCAGTTTTAGATTCCGATGGTTCACTTCAGGTTTACTGTATCCCTTCGACTTTCTTATTTACGATGAAACACAGAAATTGCATCCGAATTAAATACAAAAGGCACAATGACGACTTAAGTACAAGAGGACTGACACTGTAACTTTCAACCGTTTGAACCTCTCCTGTGAGTCCAGTTTTAGATTCCGATGCTTCACTTCAGGTTAACTGTATCTCTCGGACTTCTTATTGACGATGAAACACAGAAATTGCTTCCGAATTTAATAGAAAAGGCACAATGCCGACATAAGTACAAGAGGACCGACACTCTAACTTTCTATGATTTGAACATCTCCTGTGAGTCCAGTTTTAGATTCCGATGGTTCACTTCAGGTTTACTGTATACCTTGGACCTTCTTATTGACGATGAAACACAGAAATTGCATCCGAATTTAATACAAAAGGCACAATGCTGACTTAAGTACACGAGGACTGACACTTTAACTTTCAATGATTGGAACCTCTCCTGTGAGTCCAGTTTTAGATTGCGATGCTTCACGTCAGGTTTACTGTATACCTTGGACCTTCTTATTGACGATGAAACACAGAAATTGCATCCGAATTGAATACAAAAGGCACAATGCCGACTTATGTACAAGAAGACTGACACTCTAACTTTCTACGATTAGAACGTCTCCTGTGAGTCCAGTCTTAGACTCCGATGCTTCACTTCAGATTTACTGTATCCCTTGGACCTTCTTACTGACGATGAAACACAGAAATTGCATCCGAATTTAATACAAAAGGCACAATGCCGACTTAAATACAAGAGAACTGACACTCTAACTTTCTATGATTTGAACCTCTCCTGTGAGTCCAGTTTTAGATTCCGATGGTTCACTTCAAGTTTACTGTATCCCTTGTACTTTCTTATTTACGATGAAACACAGAAATTGCATCCGAATGAAATACAAGAGGCACAATGACGACTTAAGTACAAGGGGACTGACACTGTAACTTTCAACCATTTGAACCTCTCCTGTGAGTCCAGTTTTAGATTCCGATGCTTCACTTCAGGTTAACTGTATCCCTCGGACCTTCTTATTGACGATGAAGCACAGAAATTGCTTCCGAATTTAATACAAAAGGCACAATGCCGACTTAAGTACAAGAGGACTGACACTCTAATTTTCTATGATTTGAACATCTCCTGTGAGTCCAGTTTTAGATTCCGATGTTTCACTTCAGGTTTACTGTATACCTTGGACCTTCTTATTGACGATGAAACACAGAAATTGCATCCGAATTTAATACAAAAGGCACAATGCTGACTTAAGTACATGAGGGCTGACACTCTAACTTTCTATGATTTGAACCTCTCCTGTGAGTCCAGTTTTAGCTTCCGATGCTTCACTTCAGGTTTACTGTATACCTTGGACATTCTTATTGACGATGAAACACAGAGATTGCATCCGAATTGAATATAAAAGGCACAATGCCGACTTCAGTACAAGAGGACTGACAATCTAACTTTCAATGATATTAACCTCTCCTGTGAGTCCAGTTTTAGATTCCGATGCTTCACTTCAGGTTTACTGTATACCTTGGACCTTCTTGTTGACGATGAAAGTCAGATACTGCATCCGAATTTAATACAAATGGCACAATGCCGACTTAAGTACAAGAGGACTGACACTCAAACTTTCTATGATTGAACCTCTCCTGTGAGTCCAGTTTTAGATTCCGATGCTTCACTTCAGGTTTCCTGTATCCCTTGGACCTTCTTATTGACGATGAAACGACGAAATTGCATCCAAAATTAATACACAAGGCACAATGCCGACTTAAGTGCAAGAGGACAGACACTGTAACTTTCAACCGTTTGATCCTCTCCTGTGAGTCCAGTCCTAGATTCCGATGCTTTACTTCAGGTTAACTGTATCCCTTGGACCTTCTTATTGACGATGAAACACCGAAATTGCATCTGAAATTAATACAAAAGGCACAATGCCGACTTAAGTACAAGAGGACTGACACTCTAACTTTCTATGATTTGAACCTCTCCTGTGAGTCCAGTTTTAGATTCCGATGGTTCACTTCAGGCTTACTGTTTACCGTGGACCTTCTTATTGACGATGAAACACAGAAATTGCATCCGAATTTAATACAAAAGTCACAATGCCGACTTAAGTACATGAGGACTGACACTCTCACTTTCTATGATTTGAACCTCTCCTGAGAGTCCAGTCTTAGATTCAGATGCTTCACTTAAGGTTTACTGTATCCCTTGGACCTTCTTACTGACGATGAAACACGGAAATTGCATCCGAATTTAATACATAAGTCACAATGCCGACTTAAATACAAGAGGACTAACACTCTCACTTTCTATGATTTGAACCTCACCTGTGAGTCCAGTCTTAGATTCCGATGCTTCACTTCAGGTTTACTGTATCCCGTGAACCTTCTTATTGACGACGAAACACCGAAATTGCATCCGAAATTAATACAAAAGGCACAATGCCGACTTAATTACAAGAGGACTGACACTCTAACTTTCTATGATTTGAACCTCTCCTGTGAGTCCAGTTTTAGATTCCGATGCTTCACTTCAGGTTTACTGTATACCTTGGACCTTCTTGTTGACGATGAAACTCAGATACTGCATCCGAATTTAATACAATTGGCACAATGCCGACTTAAGTACAAGAGGACTGACACTCTAACTTTCTATGATTGAACCTCTCCTGTGAGTCCAGTTTTAGATTCCGATGCTTCACTTCAGGTTTACTGTATCCCTCGGACCTTCTTATTGACGATGAAACACCGAAATTGCATCCAAAATTAATACAAAAGGCACAATGCCGACTTAAGTGCAAGAGGACTGACACTGTAACTTTCAACCGTTTGAACCTCTCCTGTGAGTCCAGTCTTAGATTCCGATGCTTTACTTCAGGTTAACTGTATCCCTTGGACCTTCTTCTTGACGATGAAACACCGAAATTGCATCTGAAATTAATACAAAAGGCACAATGCCGACTTAAGTACAAGAGGACTGACACTCTAACTTTCTATGATTTGAACCTCTCCTGTGAGTCCAGTTTTAGATTCCGATGGTTCACTTCAGGTTTACTGTTTACCGTGGACCTTCTTATTGACGATGAAACACAGAAATTGCATCCGAATTTAATACAAAAGTCACAATGCCGACTTAAGTACATGAGGACTGACACTCTCACTTTCTATGATTTGAACCTCTCCTGAGAGTCCAGTCTTAGATTCCGATGCTTCACTTAAGGTTTACTGTATCCCTTGGACCTTCTTACTGACGATGAAACACGGAAATTGCATCCGAATTTAATACAAAAGTCACAATGCCGACTTAATTACAAGAGGACTGACACTCTAACTTCCTATGATTTGAACCTCTCCTGTGAGTCCAGTTTTAGATTCCGATGGTTCACTTCAGGTTTACTGTATCCCTTGGACTTTCTTATTTACGATGAAACACAGAAATTGTATCCGAATTAAATACAAAAGGCACAATGACGACTTAAGTACAAGAGGACTGACACTGTAACTTTCAACCATTTGAACCTCTCCTGTGAGTCCAGTTTTAGATTCCGATGCTTCACTTCAGGTTAACTGTATCCCTCGGACTTCTTATTGACGATGAAACACAGAAATTGCTTCCGAATTTAATACAAAAGGCACAATGCCGACATAAGTACAAGAGGACTGACACTCTAACTTTCTATGATTTGAACATCTCCTGTGAGTCCAGTTTTAGATTCCGATGGTTCACTTCAGGTTTACTGTATACCTTGGACCTTCTTATTGACGATGAAACACAGAAATTGCATCCGAATTTAATACAAAAGGCACAATGCTGACTTAAGTACACGAGGACTGACACTTTAACTTTCAATGATTTGAACCTCTCCTGTGAGTCCAGTTTTAGATTGCGATGCTTCACGTCAGGTTTACTGTATACCTTGGACCTTCTTATTGACGATGAAACACAGAAATTGCATCCGAATTGAATACAAAAGGCACAATGCCGACTTATGTACAAGAAGACTGACACTCTAACTTTCTACGATTAGAACGTCTCCTGTGAGTCTAGTTTTAGATTCCGATGCTTCACTTCAGGTTTACTGTATACCTTGGACCTTCTTATTGACGATGAAACACAGAAATTGCATCCGAATTTAATACAAAAGATACAATGGCGTCTTAAGTACAAGAGGACTGACACTCTAACTTTCTATGATTTGAACATCTCCTGTGAGTCCAGTTTTAGATTCCGATGCTTCACTTCAGGTTTACTGTATACCTTGGACCTTCTTGTTGACGATGAAACTCAGATATTGCATCCGAATTTCATACAAAAGGCACAATGCCGACTTAAGTACAAGAGGACTGACACTCTAACTTTCTATGATTTGAACATCTCCTGTGAGTCCAGTTTTAGATTCGGATGCTTCACTTCAGGTTTACTGTATACCATGGACCTTCTTATTGACGATGAAACACAGAAATTGCATCCGAATTTAATACAAAAGGCACAATGCTGACTTAAGTACACGAGGACTGACACTCTAACTTTCTATGATTTGAACCTCTCCTGTGAGTCCAGTTTTAGCTTCCGATGCTTCACTTCAGGTTTACTGTATACCTTGGACATTCTTATTGACGATGAAACAGAGATTGCATCCGAATTGAATACAAAAGGCACAATGCCGTCTTAAGTACTAGAGGACTGACACTCTAATTTTCAATGATATTAACCTCTCCTGTGAGTCCAGTTTTAGATTCCGATGCTTCACTTCAGGTTTACTGTATACCTTGGACCTTCTTGTTGACGATGAAAGTCAGATACTGCATCCGAATTTAATACAAATGGCACAATGCCGACTTAAGTACAAGAGGACTGACACTCTAACTTTCTATGATTGAACCTCTCCTGTGAGTCCAGTTTTAGATTCCGATGCTTCACTTCAGGTTTCCTGTATCCCTTGGACCTTCTTATTGACGATGAAACACCGAAATTGCATCCAAAGTTAATACACAAGGCACAATGCCGACTTAAGTGCAAGAGGACAGACACTGTAACTTTCAACCGTTTGAACCTCTCCTGTGAGTCCAGTCCTAGATTCCGATGCTTTACTTCAGTTTAACTGTATCCCTTGGACCTTCTTATTGACGATGAAACACCGAAATTGCATCTGAAATTAATACAAAAGGCACAATGCCGACTTAAGTACAAGAGGACTGACACTCTAACTTTCTATGATTTGAACCTCTCCTGTGAGTCCAGTTTTAGATTCCGATGGTTCACTTCAGGTTTACTGTTTACCGTGGACCTTCTTATTGACGATGAAACACAGAAATTGCATCCGAATTTAATACAAAAGTCACAATGCCGACTTAAGTACATGAGGACTGACACTCTCACTTTCTATGATTTGAACCTCTCCTGAGAGTCCAGTCTTAGATTCCGATGCTTCACTTAAGGTTTACTGTATCCCTTGGACCTTCTTACTGACGATGAAACACGGAAATTGCATCCGAATTTAATACAAAAGTCACAATGCCGACTTAAATACAAGAGGACTAACACTCTCACGTTCTATGATTTGAACCTCTCCTGTGAGTCCAGTCTTAGATTCCGATGCTTCACTTCAGGTTTACTGTATCCCGTGGACCTTCTTATTGACGACGAAAGACCGAAAATGCACCCGAAATTAATACAAAAGGCACAATGCCGACTTAATTACAAGAGGACTGACACTCTAACTTTCTATGATTTGAACCCCTCCTGTGAGTCCAGTTTTAGATTGCGACGCTTCACTTCGGGTTTACTGTATACCTTGGACATTCTTATTGACAATGAAACACAGAGATTGCGTCCGAATTTAATACTAGAGGCACAATGACGACTTAAGTACAAGAGGACTGACACTCAAACTTTCTATGATTTCAACCTCCCCTGTGAGTCCAGTTTTAGATTGCGATGCTTCACGTCAGGTTTACTGTAAACCTTAGATCTTCTTATTGACGATGAAACACAGAAATTGCATCCGAATTGAATACAAAAGGCACAATGCCGACTTAAGTACAAGAGGACTGACACTCTAACTTTCAATGATATTAACCTCTCCTGTGAGTCCAGTTTTAGATTCCGATGCTTCACTTCAGGTTTACTGTATACCTTGGACCTTCTTGTTGACGATGAAACTCAGATACTGCATCCGAATTTAATACAAATGGCACAATGCCGACTTAAGTACAAGAGGACTGACACACTAACTTTCTATGATTGAACCTCTCCTGTGAGTCCAGTTTTAGATTCCGATGCTTCACTTCAGGTTTACTGTATCCCTCGGACCTTCTTATTGACGATGAAACACCGAAATTGCATCCAAAATTAATACAAAAGGCACAATGCCGACTTAAGTGCAAGAGGACTGACACTGTAACTTTCAACCGTTTGAACATCTCCTGTGAGTCCAGTCTTAGATTCCGATGCTTTACTTCAGGTTAACTGTATCCCTTGGACCTTCTTATTGACGATGAAACACCGAAATTGCATCTGAAATTAATACAAAAGGCACAATGCCGACTTAAGTACAAGAGGACTGACACTCTAACTTTCTATGATTTGAACCTCTCCTGTGAGTCCAGTTTTAGATTCCGATGGTTCACTTCAGGTTTACTGTTTACCGTGGACCTTCTTATTGACGATGAAACACAGAAATTGCATCCGAATTTAATACAAAAGTCACAATGCCGACTTAAGTACATGAGGACTGACACTCTCACTTTCTATGATTTGAACCTCTCCTGAGAGTCCAGTCTTAGATTCCGATGCTTCACTTAAGGTTTACTGTATCCCTTGGACCTTCTTACTGACGATGAAACACGGAAATTGCATCCGAATTTAATACAAAAGTCACAATGCCGACTTAAATACAAGAGGACTAACACTCTCACTTTCTATGATTTGAACCTCTCCTGTGAGTCCAGTCTTAGATTCCGATGCTTCACTTCAGGTTTACTGTATCCCGTGGACCTTCTTATTGTCGACGAAACACCGAAATTGCATCCGAAATTAATTCAAAAGGCACAATGCCGACTTAATTACAAGAGGACTGACACTCTAACTTTCTATGATTTGAACCTCTCCTGTGAGTCCAGTTTTAGATTCCGATGGTTCACTTCAGGTTTACTGTATCCCTTGGACTTTCTTATTTACGATGAAACACAGAAATTGCATCCGAATTAAATACAAGAGGCACAATGACGACTTAAGTACAAGAGGACTGACACTGTAACTTTCAACCACTTCAACCTCTCCTGTGAGTCCGGTTTTAGATTCCGATGCTTCACTTCAGGTTAGCTGTATCCCTCGGACTTCTTATTGACGATGAAACACAGAAATTTCTTCCGAATTTAATACAAAAGGCACAATGCCGACATAAGTACAAGAGGACTGACACTCTAACTTTCTATGATTTGAACATCTCCTGTGAGTCCAGTTTTAGATTCCGATGGTTCACTTCAGGTTTACTGTATACCTTGGACCTTCTTATTGACGATGAAACACAGAAATTGCATCCGAATTTAATACAAAAGGCACAATGCTGACTTAAGTACACGAGGACTGACACTTTAACTTTCAATGATTTGAACCTCTCCTGTGAGTGCAGTTTTAGATTGCGATGCTTCACGTCAGGTTTACTGTATACCTTGGACCTTCTTATTGACGATGAAACACAGAAATTGCATCCGAATTGAATACAAAAGGCACAATGCCGACTTATGTACAAGAAGACTGACACTCTAACTTTCTACGATTAGAACGTCTCCTGTGAGTCTAGTTTTAGATTCCGATGCTTCACTTCAGGTTTACTGTATACCTTGGACCTTCTTATTGACGATGAAACACAGAAATTGCATCCGAATTTAATACAAAAGATACAATGGCGTCTTAAGTACAAGAGGACTGACACTCTAACTTTCTATGATTTGAACATCTCCTGTGAGTCCAGTTTTAGATTCCGATGCTTCACTTCAGGTTTACTGTATACCTTGGACCTTCTTGTTGACGATGAAACTCAGATATTGCATCCGAATTTCATACAAAAGGCACAATGCCGACTTAAGTACAAGAGGACTGACACTCTAACTTTCTATGATTTGAACATCTCCTGTGTGTCCAGTTTCAGATTCGGATGTTTCACTTCAGGTTTACTGTATACCATGGACCTTCTTATTGACGATGAAACACAGAAATTGCATCCGAATTTAATACAAAAGGCACAATGCTGACTTAAGTACACGAGGACAACCACTCTAACTTTCTATGATTTGAACCACTCCTCTGAGTCCAGTTTTAGATTCCGATGCTTCACTTCAGGTTTACTGTATACCTTGGACATTCTTATTGACGATGAAACACAGAAATTGCGTCCGAATTTAATACAAAAGGCACAATGCCGACTTAAGTACAAGAGGACTGACACTCAAACTTTCTATGATTTGAACCTCTCCTGTGAGTCCAGTTTTAGATTGCGATTCTTCACTTCAGGTTTACTATATACCCTTGACCTTCTTATTGACGATGAAACACAGAAATTGCATAAAAATTTCATACAAAAGGCACAATGCCGACTTATGTACAAGATGACTGACAATCTACCTTTCTACGATTTGAACCGCTCCTGTGAGTCGAGTCCTAGATTCCGATGCTTTACTTCAGTTTTACTGTATACCTTGGACTTTCTTATTGACGATGAAAGACAGAAATTGCATCCAAATTTAATACAAATGTACAATGGCGTCTTAAGTACAAGAGGACTGACACTCTAACTTTCAATGATATTAACCTATCCTGTGAGTCCAGTTTTAGATTCCAATGCTTCACTTCAGGTTTACTGTATACATTGGACCTTCTTATTGACGATGAAACTCCGATATTGCATTCGAATTTAATACAAAAAACACAATGCCGACTTAAGTACAAGAGGACTGACACTCTAACTTTATATGATTTGAACCTCTCCTGTGAGTCCAGTTTCAGTTTCCGATGCTTCACTTCATGTTTACTGTATACCTTGGACCTTCTTATTGACGATGAAACGCAGAAATTGCTTCGTAATATAATACAAAAGGCACAATGCCGACTTAAGTACAAGAGGACTGACACTCTAAATTTCTATGATTTGAACCTCTCCTGTGAGTCCAGTTTTAGATTCCGATGCTTCACTTCAGGTTTACTGTATTACTTGGACCTTCTTATTGTCGATGAAACACAGAAGTTGCATCCGAATTTAATACAAAAGGCACAATGCCGACTTAAGTACAAGAGGACTGACACTCTCACTTTCTATGATTTGAACATCTCCTGTGAGTCCAGTTCTAGATTCCGATGGTTCACTTCAGGTTTACTGTATACCTTGGACCTTCTTATTGACGATGAAACACAGAAATTGCATCCGAATTTAATACAAAAGTCACAATGCTGACTTAAGTACACGAGGACTGACACTCTAACTTTCTATGATTTGAACCTCTCCTGTGAGTCCAGTTTTAGAATGCGATGCTTCACGTCAGGTTTACTGTATACCTTGGACCTTCTTATTGACGATGAAACACAGAAATTGCATCCGAATTGAATACAAAAGGCACAATGCCGACTTATGTACAAGAAGACTGACACTCTAACTTTCTACGATTAGAACGTCTCCTGTGAGTCTAGTTTTAGATTCCGATGCTTCACTTCAGGTTTACTGTATACCTTGGACCTTCTTATTGACGATGAAACACAGAAATTGCATCCGAATTTAATACAAAATATACAAAGGCGTCTTAAGTACAAGAGGACAGACACTCTAACTTTCAATGATATTAAGCTCTCCTGTGAGTCCAGTTTTAGATTCCGATGATTCACTTCAGGTCTTCTGTATACCTTGGACCTTCTTGTTGACGATGAAACTCAGATATTGCATCCGAATTTCATACAAAAGGGACAATGCCGACTTAAGTACAAGAGGACTGACACTCTAACTTTCTGTGATTTGAATATCTCCTGTGAGTCCAGTTTTAGTTTCGGATGCTTCACTTCAGGTTTACTGTATACCATGGACCTTCTTATTGACGATGAAACACAGAAATTGCATCCGAATTTAATACAAAAGGCACAATGCTGACTTAAGTACACGAGGACAACCACTCTAACTTTCTATGATTTGAACATCTCCTCTAAGTCCAGTTTTAGATTCCGATGCTTCACTTCAGGTTTACTGTATACCTTGGACATTCTTATTGACGATGAAACACAGAAATTGCGTCCGAATTTAATACAAAAGGCACAATCCGACTTAAGTACAAGAGGACTGACACTCAAACTTTCTATGATTTGAACCTCTCCTGTGAGTCCAGTTTTAGATTGCGATGCTTCACTTCAGGTTTACTACATACCTTTGACCTTCTTATTGACGATGAAACACAGAAATTGCATCCGAATTTAATACAAAAGGCACAATGCCGACTTATGTACAAGGTGAATGACAATCTAACTTTCTATAATTTGAACCTCTCCTGTGAGTCGAGTCCTAGATTCCGATGCTTTACTTCAGTTTTACTGTATACCTTGGACTTTCTTATTGACGATGAAAGACAGAAATTGCATCCAAATTTAATACAAATGTACAATGGCTTCTTAGGTACAAAAGGACTGACACTCTAACTTTCAATGGTATTAACCTCTCCTGTGAGTCCAGTTTTAGATTCCAATGCTTCACTTCAGGTTTACTGTATACCTTGGACCTTCTTATTGACGATGAAACTGCGATATTGCATTCGAATTTAATACAAAAGACACAATGCCGACTTAAGTACAAGAGGACTGACACTCTAACTTTAAATGATTTGAACCTCTCCTGTGAGTCCTGTTTCAGATTCCGATGCTTCACTTCATGTTTACTGTATTACTTGGACCTTCTTATTGACGATGAAACACAGAAGTTGCATCCGAATTTAATACAAAAGGCACAATGCCGACTTAAGTACAAGAGGACTGACACTCTCACTTTCTATGATTTGAACCTCTCCTGTGAGTGCAGTCTTAGATTCCGATGCTTCACTTCAGGTTTACCGTATCCCTTCGACCTTCTTATTGACGATGAAACACCGAAATTGCATCTGAAATTAATACAAAAGGCACAATGCCGACTTAAGTACAAGAGGACTGACACTCTAACTTTCTATGATTTGAACCGCTCCTGTGAGTCCAGTTCTAGATTCCGATGGTGCACTTCAGGTTTACTGTATACCGTGGACCTTCTTATTGACGATGAAACACAGAAATTGCATCCGAATTTAATACAAAAGTCACAATGCCAACTTAAGTACATGAGGACTGACACTCTCACTTTCTATGATTTGAACTTCTCCTGTGAGTCCAGTCTTAGATTCCGATGCTTCACTTCAGGTTTACTGTATCCCTTGGACCTTCTTACTGACGATGAAACACAGGAATTGCATCCGAATTTAATACAAAAGTCACAATGCCGACTTAAGTACAAGAGGTCTAACACCCTCACTTTCTATGATTTGAACCTCTCCTGTGAGTCCAGTCTTAGATTCCGATGCTTCACTTCAGGTTTACTGTATCCCGTGGACCTTCTTATTGACGACGAAACACCGAAATTGCATCCGAAATTAATACAAAAGGCACAATGCCGACTTAAGTACAAGAGGACTGACACTCTAACTTTCTATGATTTGAACCTCTCCTGTGAGTCCAGTTTGGGATTCCGATGGTTCACTTCAGGTTTACTGTATACCGTGGACCTTCTTGTTGCCGATGAAACACAGAAATTGCATCCGAATATAATACAAAAGTCACAATATCGACTTAAGTACAAGAGGACTGACACTCTCACATTCTATGATTTGAACCTCTCCTGTGAGTCAGTCTTAGAATCCGATGTTCACTTCAGGTTTACGGTATCCCTTGGACCTTCTTATTGACGATGAAACACAAAACTTGCATCCGAATTTTATACAAAAGTCACAATGCCGACTTAAGTACAAGAGGACTGACACTCTCACTTTCTATGATTTGAACCTCTCCTGTGAGTCCAGTTTTAGATTCCGATAGTTCACTTCAGGTTTATTGTATCCCGTGGACCTTCTTATTTACGATGAAACACAGAAATTGCATCCAAATTAAATACAAAAGGCACAATGACGACTTAAGTACAAGAGGACTGGCACTGTAACTTTCAACCATTTGAACCTCTCCTGTGAGTCCAGTTTTAGATTCCCATGTTTCACTTCAGGTTAACTGTATCCCTCGGACCTTCTTATTGACGATGAAACACAGAAATTGCTTCCGAATTTAATACAAAAGGCACAATGCCGACTTAAGTACAAGAGGACTGACCCTCTAACTGTCTATGATTTGAACATCTCCTGTGAGTCCAGTTTTAGATTCCGATGTTTCACTTCAGGTTTACTGTATACCTTGGACCTTCTTATTGACGATGAAACACAGAAATTGCATCCGAATTTAATACAAAAGGCACAATGCTGACTTAAGTACACGAGGACTGACACTCTAACTTTCTATGATTTGAACCTCTCCTGTGAGTCCAGTTTTAGATTCCGATGCTTCACTTCAGGTTTACTGTATACCTTGGACATTCTTATTGACGATGAAACATAGAGATTGGGTCGGAATTTAATACAAAAGGCACAATGCCGACTTAAGTACAAGAGGACTGACACTCAAACTTTCTATGATTTCAACCTCTCCTGTGAGTCCGGTCTTAGATTCCGATGCTTCACTTTAGGTTTACTGTATCCCTTGGACCTTCTAATTGACGATGAAACACAGAAATTGCATCCGAATTTAATACAAAAGGTACAATGGCGTCTTAAGTACAAGAGGACTGACACTCTAACTTTCAACGATATTAACCTCTCCTGTGAGTCCAGTTTTAGATTCCGATGCTTCACTTCAGGTTTACTGTATACCTTGGACCTTCTTGTTGACGATGAAACTCAGATACTGCAACCGAATTTAATACAAGAGGCACATTGCCGACTTAAGTACAAGAGGACTGACACTCTAACTTTCAATGATATTAACCTCTCCTGTGAGTCCAGTTTTAGATTCCAATGCTTCACTTCAGGTTTACTGTATACCTTGGACCTTCTTATTGACGATGAAACACAGAAATTGCTTCCGAATATAATTCAAAAGGCACAATGCCGACTTAAGTACAAGAGGACTGACACTCTCACTTTCCATGATTTGAACCTCTCCTGTGAGTCCAGTCTTAGATTCCGATGCTTCACTTCAGGTTTACCGTATCCCTTGGACATTCTTATTGACGATGAAACACCGAAATTGCATGTGAAATATATACAAAAAGCACAATGCCGACTTAAGTACAAGAGAACAGACACTCTAACTTTCTATGAATTGAACCTCTCCTGTAAGTCCAGTTTTAGATTCCGATGGTTCACTTCAGATTTACTGTATACCGTGGACCTTCTTATTGACGATGAAACACAGAAATTGCATCCGAATTTAATACAAAAGACACAATGCCGACTTAAGTACATGAGGACTGACACTCTCACTTTCTATGATTTGAACCTCTCCTGTGAGTCCAGTCTTAGATTCCGATGCTTCACTTCAGGTTTACTGTATCCCTTGGACCTTCTTACTGACGATGAAACACAGAAACTGCTTCCGAATTTAATACAAAAGTCACAATGCCGACTTAAGTACAAGAGGACTAACACTCTCACTTTCTATGATTTGAACCTCTCCTGTGAGTCTAGTCTTAGATTCCGATGCTTTACTTCAGTTTTACTGTATACCTTGGACTTTCTTATTGACGATGAAAGACAGAAATTGCATCCAAATTTCATACAAATGTACAACGGCTTCTTAGGTACAAAAGGACTGACACTCTAACTTTCAATGATATTAACCTCTCCTGTGAGTCCAGTTTTAGAATCCAATGCTTCACTTCAGGTTTACTGTATACCTTGGACCTTCTTATTGACGATGAAACTGCGATATTGCATTCGAATTTAATACAAAAGACACAATGCCGACTTAAGTACAAGAGGACTGACACTCTAACTTTAAATGATTTGAACCTCTCCTGTGAGTCCAGTTTCAGATTCCGATGCTTCACTTCATGTTTACTGTATACCTTGGACCTTCTTATTGACGATGAAACACAGAAATTGCTTCGGAATATAATACAAAAGGCACAATGCCGACTTAAGTGCAAGTGGACTGACACTCTAAATTTCTATGATTTGAACCTCTCCTGTGAGTCCAGTCTTAGATTCCGATGCTTCACTTCAGGTTTACTGTATCCCTTGGACCTTCTTACTAACGATGAAACACAGAAATTGCTTCCGAATTTAATACAAAAGTCACAATGCCGACTTAAGTACAAGAGGACTAACACTCTCACTTTCTATGATTTGAACCTCTCCTGTGAGTCCAGTCTTAGATTCCGATGCTTCACTTCAGGTTTACTGTATCCCGTGGACCTTCTTATTGACGACGAAACACCGAAATTGCATCCGAAATTAATACAAAAGGCACAATGCCGACTTAAGTACAGGAGGACTGACACTCTAACTTTCTATGATTTGAACCGCTCCTGTGAGTCCAGTTCTAGATTCCGATGGTTCACTTCAGGTTTACTGTATACCGTGGACCTTCTTATTGACGATGAAACACAGAAATTGCATCCGAATTTAATACAAAAGTCACAATGCCGACTTAAGTACACGAGGACTGACACTCTCACTTTCTATGATTTGAACCTCTCCTGTGAGTCCAGTCTTAGATTCCGATGCTTCACTTCAGGTTTACTGTATCCCTTGGACCTTCTTACTGACGATGAAACACAGGAATTGCATCCGAATTTAATACAAAAGTCACAATGCCGACTTAAGTACAAGAGGTCTAACACCCTCACTTTCTATGATTTGAACCTCTCCTGTGAGTCCAGTCTTAGATTCCGATGCTTAACTTCAGGTTTACTGTATCCCGTGGACCTTCTTATTGACGACGAAACACCGAAATTGCATCCGAAATTAATACAAAAGGCACAATGCCGACTTAAGTACAAGAGGACTGACACTCTAACTTTCTGTGATTTGAACCTCTCCTGTGAGTCCAGTTTGGGATTCCGATGGTTCACTTCAGGTTTACTGTATACCGTGGACCTTCTTGTTGCCGATGAAACACAGAAATTGCATCCGAATATAATACAAAAGTCACAATACCGACTTAAGTACAAGAGGACTGACACTCTCACTTTCTATGATTTGAACCTCTCCTGTGAGTCAGTCTTAGAATCCGATGCTCACTTCAGGTTTACGGTATCCCTTGGACCTTTTTATTGACGATGAAACACAGAAATTGCATCCGAATTTTATACAAAAGTCACAATGCCGACTTAAGTACAAGAGGACTGACACTCTCACTTTCTATGATTTGAACCTCTCCTGTGAGTCCAGTTTCAGATTCCGATAGTTCACTTCAGGTTTATTGTATCCCGTGGACCTTCTTATTTACGATGAAACACAGAAATTGCATCGAAATTAAATACAAAAGGCACAATGACGATTTAAGTACAAGAGGACTGACACTGTAACTTTCAACCATTTGAACCTCTCCTGTGAGTCCAGTTTTAGATTCCCATGTTTCACTTCAGGTTAACTGTATCCCTCGGACCTTCTTATTGACGATGAAACACAGAAATTGCATCCGAATTTAATACAAAAGGCACAATGCCGACTTAAGTACAAGAGGAATGACCCTCTAACTGTCTATGATTTGAACATCTCCTGTGAGTCCAGTTTTAGATTCCGATGTTTCACTTCAGGTTTACTGTATACCTTGGACCTTCTTATTGACGATGAAACACAGAAATTGCAACCGAATTTAATACAAAAGGCACAATGCTGACTTAAGTACACGAGGACTGACACTCTAACTTTCTATGATTTGAACCTCTCCTGTGAGTCCAGTTTTAGATTCCGATGCTTCACTTCAGGTTTACTGTATACCTTGGACATTCTTATTGACGATGAAACACAGAGATTGGGTCCGAATTTAACACAAAAGGCACAATGCCGACTTAAGTACAAGAGGACTGACACTCTAACTTTCTATGATTTGAACCTCTCCTGTGAGTCCAGTTTTAGATTCCGATGCTTCACTTCAGGTTTACTGTATACCTTGGACATTCTTATTGACGATGAAACACAGAGATTGGGTCCGAATTTAACACAAAAGGCACAATGCCGACTTAAGTACAAGAGGACTGACACTCAAACTTTCTAGGATTTCAACCTCTCCTGTGAGTCCAGTTTTAGATTCCGATGCTTCACTTCAGGTTTACTGTATACCTTGGACCTTCTTGTTGACGATGAAACTCAGATACTGCAACCGAATTTAATACAAGAGGCACATTGCCGACTTAAGTACAAGAGGACTGACACTCTAACTTTCAATGATATTAACCTCTCCTGTGAGTCCAGTTTTGGAGTCCAATGCTTCACTTCAGGTTTACTGTATACCTTGGACGTTCTTATTGTCGTTGAAACTCCGATATTGCATTCGAATTTAATACAAAAGACACAATGCCGACTTAAGTACAAGAGGACTGACACTCAAAATATATATGATTTGAACCTCTCCTGTGAGTCCAGTTTTGGATTCCGATGCTTCACTTCATGTTTACTGTATACCTTGGACCTTCTTATTGACGATGAAACACAGAAATTGCTTCCGAATATAATACAAAAGGCACAATGCCGACTTAAGTACAAGAGGACTGACACTCTCACTTTCCATGATTTGAACCTCTCCTGTGAGTCCAGTCTTAGATTCCGATGCTTCACTTCAGGTTTACCGTATCGCTTGGACATTCTTATTGACGATGAAACACCGAAATTGCATGTGAAATATATACAAAAGGCACAATGCCGACTTAAGTACAAGAGAACGGACACTCTAACTTTCTATGAATTGAACCTCTCCTGTAAGTCCAGTTTTAGATTCCGATGGTTCACTTCAGATTTACTGTATACCGTGGACCTTCTTATTGACGATGAAACACAGAAATTGCATCCGAATTTAATACAAAAGTCACAATGCCGACTTAAGTACATGAGGACTGACACTCTCACTTTCTATGATTTGAACCTCTCCTGTGAGTCCAGTCTTAGATTCCGATGCTTCACTTCAGGTTTACTGTATCCCTTGGACCTTCTTACTGACGATGAAACACAGAAATTGCTTCCGAATTTAATACAAAAGTCACAATGCCGACTTAAGTACAAGAGGACTAACACTCTCACTTTCTATGATTTGAACCTCTCCTGTGAGTCCAGTCTTAGATTCCGATGCTTCACTTCAGGTTTACTGTATCCCGTGGACCTTCTTATTGACGACGAAACATCGAAATTGCATCCGAAATTAATATAAAAGGCACAATGCCGACTTAAGTACAGGAGGACTGACACTCTAACTTTCTATGATTTGAACCTCTCCTGTGAGTCCAGTTTTAGATTCCGATGGTTCACTTCAGGTTTACTGTATACCGTGGACCATCTTGTTGACGATGAAACACAGAAATTGCATCTGAATTTAATACAAAAGTCACAATACCGACTTAAGTACAAGAGGCTTGACACTCTCACTTTCTATGATTTGAACCTCTCCTGTGAGTCCAGTCTTAGATTCCGATGCTTCACTTCAGGTTTACGGTATCCCTTGGACCTTCTTATTGACGATGAAACACAGAAATTGCAACCGAATTTAATCAAAAGTCACAATGCCGACTTAAGTACAAGAGGACTGACACTCTCACTTTCTATGATTTGAACCTCTCCTGTGAGTCCAGTCTTGGATTCCGATGCTTCACTTCAGGTTTACTGTATCCCTTGGACCTTCTTATTGACGATGAAACGCCGAAATTGCATCCCAAATTAATACAAAAGGCACAATTCCGACTTAAGTACAGGAGGACTGACACTGTAACTTTCAACCGTTTGATCCTCTCCTGTGAGTCCAGTTTTAGATTCCGATGCTTCACTTCAGGTTAACTGTATCCTTTGGACCTTCTTATTGACGATGAAATTGCGATATTGCATTCGAAAAGGCACAATGCTGACTTAAGTACACGAGGACTGACACTCTCACTTTCCATGATTTGAACCTCTCCTGTGAGTCCAGTCTTAGATTCCGATGCTTCGCTTCAGGTTTACCGTATCCCTTGGACATTCTTATTGACGATGAAACACCGAAATTGCATGTGAAATATATACAAAAGGCACAATGCCGACTTAAGTACAAGAGAACAGACACTCTAACTTTCTATGAATTGAACCTCTCCTGTAAGTCCAGTTTTAGATTCCGATGGTTCACTTCAGATTTACTGTATACCGTGGACCTTCTTATTGACGATGAAACACAGAAATTGCATCCGAATTTAATACAAAAGTCACAATGCCGACTTAAGTACATGAGGACTGACACTCTCACTTTCTATGATTTGAACCTCTCCTGTGAGTCCAGTCTTAGATTCCGATGCTTCACTTCAGGTTTACTGTATCCCTTGGACCTTCTTACTGACGATGAAACACAGAAATTGCTTCCGAATTTAATACAAAAGTCACAATGCCGACTTAAGTACAAGAGGACTAACACTCTCACTTTCTATGATTTGAACCTCTCCTGTGAGTCCAGTCTTAGATTCCGATGCTTTACTTCAGTTTTACTGTATACCTTGGACTTTCTTATTGACGATGAAAGACAGAAATTGCATCCAAATTTCATACAAATGTACAACGGCTTCTTAGGTACAAAAGGACTGACACTCTAACTTTCAATGATATTAACCTCTCCTGTGAGTCCAGTTTTAGATTCCAATGCTTCACTTCAGGTTTACTGTATACCTTGGACCTTCTTATTGACGATGAAACTGCGATATTGCATTCGAATTTAATACAAAAGACACAATGCCGACTTAAGTACAAGAGGACTGACACTCTAACTTTAAATGATTTGAACCTCTCCTGTGAGTCCAGTTTCAGATTACGATGCTTCACTTCATGTTTACTGTATACCTTGGACCTTCTTATTGACGATGAAACACAGAAATTGCTTCGGAATATAATACAAAAGGCACAATGCCGACTTAAGTGCAAGTGGACTGACACTCTAAATTTCTATGATTTGAACCTCTCCTGTGAGTCCAGTTTTAGATTCCGATGCTTCACTTCAGGTTTACTGTATTACTTGGACCTTCTTATTGACGATGAAAGACAGAAGTTGTATCCGAATTTAATACAAAAGGCACAATGCCGACTTAAGTACAGGAGGACTGACACTCTCACTTTCTATGATTTGAACCTCTCCTGTGAGTGCAGTCTTAGATTCCGATGCTTCACTTCAGGTTTACCGTATCCCTTCGACCTTCTTATTGACGATGAAACACCGAAATTGCATCTGAAATTAATACAAAAGGCACAATGCCGACTTAAGTACAAGAGGACTGACACTCTAACTTTCTATGATTTGAACCGCTCCTGTGAGTCCAGTTCTAGATTCCGATGGTTCACTTCAGGTTTACTGTATACCGTGGACCTTCTTATTGACGATGAAACACAGAAATTGCATCCGAATTTAATACAAAAGTCACAATGCCGACTTAAGTACACGAGGACTGACACCCTCACTTTCTATGATTTGAACCTCTCCTGTGAGTCCAGTCTTAGATTCCGATGCTTCACTTCAGGTTTACTGTATCCCGTGGACCTTCTTATTGACGACGAAACACCGAAATTGCATCCGAAATTAATACAAAAGGCACAATGCCGACTTAAGTACAAGAGGACTGACACTCTAACTTTCTGTGATTTGAACCTCTCCTGTGAGTCCAGTTTGGGATTCCGATGGTTCACTTCAGGTTTACTGTATACCGTGGACCTTCTTGTTGCCGATGAAACACAGAAATTGCATCCGAATATAATACAAAAGTCACAATACCGACTTAAGTACAAGAGGACTGACACTCTCACTTTCTATGATTTGAACCTCTCCTGTGAGTCAGTCTCAGAATCCGATGCTCACTTCAGGTTTACGGTATCCCTTGGACCTTCTTATTGACGATGAAACACAGAAATTGCATCCGAATTTTATACAAAACTCACAATGCCGACTTAAGTACAAGAGGACTGACACTCTCACTTTCTATGATTTGAACCTCTCCTGTGAGTCCAGTTTCAGATTCCGATAGTTCACTTCAGGTTTATTGTATCCCGTGGACCTTCTTATTTACGATGAAACACAGAAATTGCATCCAAACTAAATACAAAAGGCACAATGACGATTTAAGTACAAGAGGACTGACACTGTAACTTTCAACCATTTGAACCTCTCCTGTGAGTCCAGTTTTAGATTCCCATGTTTCACTTCAGGTTAACTGTATCCCTCGGACCTTCTTATTGACGATGAAACACAGAAATTGCATCCGAATTTAATACAAAAGGCACAATGCCGACTTAAGTACAAGAGGACTGACCCTCTAACTGTCTATGATTTGAACATCTCCTGTGAGTCCAGTTTTAGATTCCGATGTTTCACTTCAGGTTTACTGTATACCTTGGACCTTCTTATTGACGATGAAACACAGAAATTGCAACCGAATTTAATACAAAAGGCACAATGCTGACTTAAGTACACGAGGACTGACACTCTAACTTTCTATGATTTGAACCTCTCCTGTGAGTCCAGTTTTAGATTCCGATGCTTCACTTCAGGTTTACTGTATACCTTGGACATTCTTATTGACGATGAAACACAGAGATTGGGTCCGAATTTAACACAAAAGGCACAATGCCGACTTAAGTACAAGAGGACTGACACTCAAACTTTCTAGGATTTCAACCTCTCCTGTGAGTCCAGTTTTGGATTCCGATGCATCACTTTAGGTTTACTGTATCCCTTGGACCTTCTAATTGACGATGAAACACAGAAATTGCATCCGAATTTAATACAAAAGGTACAATGGCGTCTTAAGTACAAGAGGACTGACACTCTAACTTTCAACGATATTAACCTCTCCTGTGAGTCCAGTTTTAGATTCCGATGCTTCACTTCAGGTTTACTGTATACCTTGGACCTTCTTGTTGACGATGAAACTCAGATACTGCAACCGAATTTAATACAAGAGGCACATTGCCGACTTAAGTACAAGAGGACTGACACTCTAACTTTCAATGATATTAACCTCTCCTGTGAGTCCAGTTTTGGATTCCAATGCTTCACTTCAGGTTTACTGTATACCTTGGACGTTCTTATTGACGTTGAAACTCCGATATTGCATACGAATTTAATACAAAAGACACAATGCCGACTTAAGTACAAGAGGACTGACACTCAAAATTTATATGATTTGAACCTCTCCTGTGAGTCCAGTTTTGGATTCCGATGCTTCACTTCATGTTTACTGTATACCTTGGACCTTCTTATTGACGATGAAACACAGAAATTGCTTCCGAATATAATACAAAAGGCACAATGCCGACTTAAGTACAAGAGGACTGACACTCTCACTTTCCATGATTTGAACCTCTCCTGTGAGTCCAGTCTTAGATTCCGATGCTTCACTTCAGGTTTACCGTATCCCTTGGACATTCTTATTGACGATGAAACACCGAAATTGCATGTGAAATATATACAAAAGGCACAATGCCGACTTAAGTACAAGAGAACGGACACTCTAACTTTCTATGAATTGAACCTCTCCTGTAAGTCCAGTTTTAGATTCCGATGGTTCACTTCAGATTTACTGTATACCGTGGACCTTCTTATTGACGATGAAACACCGAAGTTGCATCCGAAATTAATACAAAAGGCACAATGCCGACTTAAGTACAGGAGGACTGACACTCTAACTTTCTATGATTTGAACCTCTCGTGTGAGTCCAGTTTTAGATTCCGATGGTTCACTTCAGGTTTACTGTATACCGTGGACCATCTTGTTGACGATGAAACACAGAAATTGCATCCGAATTTAATACAAAAGTCACAATACCGACTTAAGTACAAGAGGCTTGACACTCTCACTTTCTATGATTTGAACCTCTCCTGTGAGTCCAGTCTTAGATTCCGATGCTTCACTTCAGGTTTACGGTATCCCTTGGACCTTCTTATTGACGATGAAACACAGAAATTGCAACCGAATTTAATCAAAAGTCACAATGCCGACTTAAGTACAAGAGGACTGACACTCTCACTTTCTATGATTTGAACCTCTCCTGTGAGTCCAGTCTTGGATTCCGATGCTTCACTTCAGGTTTACTGTATCCCTTGGAGCTTCTTATTGACGATGAAACGCCGAAATTGCATCCCAAATTAATACAAAAGGCACAATTCCGACTTAAGTACAGGAGGACTGACACTGTAACTTTCAACCGTTTGATCCTCTCCTGTGAGTCCAGTTTTAGATTCCGATGCTTCACTTCAGGTTAACTGTATCCTTTGGACCTTCTTATTGACGATGAAATTGCGATATTGCATTCGAATTTAAGACAAAAGACACAATGCCGACTTAAGTACAAGAGGACTGACACTCTAACTTTAAATGATTTGAACCTCTCCTGTGAGTCCAGTTTCAGATTCCGATGCGTCACTTCATGTTTACTGTATACCTTGGACCTTCTTATTGACGATGAAACACAGAAATTGCTTCGGAATATAATACAAAAGGCACAATGCCGACTTAAGTGCAAGTGGACTGACACTCTAAATTTCTATGATTTGAACCTCTCCTGTGAGTCCAGTTTTAGATTCCGATGCTTCACTTCAGGTTTACTGTATTACTTGGACCATCTTATTGACGATGAAACACAGAAGTTGCATCCGAATTTAATACAAAAGGCACAATGCCGACTTAAGTACAAGAGGACTGACACTCTCACTTTCTATGATTTGAACCTCTCCTGTGAGTGCAGTCTTAGATTCCGATGCTTCACTTCAGGTTTACCGTATCCCTTCGACCATCTTATTGACGATGAAACACCGAAATTGCATCTGAAATTAATACAAAAGGCACAATGCCGACTTAAGTACAAGAGGACTGACACTCTAACTTTCTATGATTTGAACCGCTCCTGTGAGTCCAGTTCTAGATTCCGATGGTTCACTTCAGGTTTACTGTATACCGTGGACCTTCTTATTGACGATGAAACACAGAAATTGCATCCGAATTTAATACAAAAGTCACAATGCCGACTTAAGTACACGAGGACTGACACTCTCACTTTCTATGATTTGAACCTCTCCTGTGAGTCCAGTCTTAGATTCCGATGCTTCACTTCAGGTTTACTGTATCCCTTGGACCTTCTTACTGACGATGAAACACAGGAATTGCATCCGAATTTAATACAAAAGTCACAATGCCGACTTAAGTACAAGAGGTCTAACACCCTCACTTTCTATGATTTGAACCTCTCCTGTGAGTCCAGTCTTAGATTCCGATGCTTCACTTCAGGTTTACTGTATCCCGTGGACCTTCTTATTGACGACGAAACACCGAAATTGCATCCGAAATCAATACAAAAGGCACAATGCCGACTTAAGTACAAGAGGACTGACACTCTAACTTTCTGTGATTTGAACCTCTCCTGTGAGTCCAGTTTGGGATTCCGAAGGTTCACTTCATGTTTACTGTATACCGTGGACCTTCTTGTTGCCGATGAAACACAGAAATTGCATCCGAATATAATACAAAAGTCACAATACCGACTTAAGTACAAGAGGACTGACACTCTCACTTTCTATGATTTGAACCTCTCCTGTGAGTCAGTCTTAGAATCCGATGCTCACTTCAGGTTTACGGTATCCCTTGGACCTTCTTATTGACGATGAAACACAGAAATTGCATCCGAATTTTATACAAAAGTCACAATGCCGACTTAAGTACAAGAGGACTGACACTCTCACTTTCTATGATTTGAACCTCTCCTGTGAGTCCAGTTTCAGATTCCGATAGTTCACTTCAGGTTTATTGTATCCCGTGGACCTTCTTATTTACGATGAAACACAGAAATTGCATCCAAATTAAATACAAAAGGCACAATGACGATTTAAGTACAAGAGGACTGACACTGTAACTTTCAACCATTTGAACCTCTCCTGTGAGTCCAGTTTTAGATTCCCATGTTTCACTTCAGGTTAACTGTATCCCTCGGACCTTCTTATTGACGATGAAACACAGAAATTGCATCCGAATTTAATACAAAAGGCACAATGCCGACTTAAGTACAAGAGGAATGACCCTCTAACTGTCTATGATTTGAACATCTCCTGTGAGTCCAGTTTTAGATTCCGATGTTTCACTTCAGGTTTACTGTATACCTTGGACCTTCTTATTGACGATGAAACACAGAAATTGCAACCGAATTTAATACAAAAGGCACAATGCTGACTTAAGTACACGAGGACTGACACTCTAACTTTCTATGATTTGAACCTCTCCTGTGAGTCCAGTTTTAGATTCCGATGCTTCACTTCAGGTTTACTGTATACCTTGGACATTCTTATTGACGATGAAACACAGAGATTGGGTCCGAATTTAATACAAAAGGCACAATGCCGACTTAAGTACAAGAGGACTGACACTCAAACTTTCTAGGATTTCAACCTCTCCTGTGAGTCCAGTTTTAGATTCCGATGCATCACTTAGGGTTACTGTATCCCTTGGACCTTCTAATTGACGATGAAGCACAGAAATTGCATCCGAATTTAATACAAAAGGTACAATGGCGTCTTAAGTACAAGAGGACTGACACTCTAACTTTCAACGATATTAACCTCTCCTGTGAGTCCAGTTTTAGATTCCGATGCTTCACTTCAGGTTTACTGTATACCTTGGACCTTCTTGTTGACGATGAAACTCAGATACTGCAACCGAATTTAATACAAGAGGCACATTGCCGACTTAAGTACAAGAGGACTGACACTCTAACTTTCAATGATATTAACCTCTCCTGTGAGTCCAGTTTTGGATTCCAATGCTTCACTT
Source organism: Schistocerca piceifrons (assembly GCF_021461385.2). Classification (NCBI taxonomy): domain Eukaryota; kingdom Metazoa; phylum Arthropoda; class Insecta; order Orthoptera; family Acrididae; genus Schistocerca; species Schistocerca piceifrons. The sequence continues at coordinate 143,515 of NW_025727682.1, read as the reverse complement.
CAGGTTTACTGTATACCTTGGACGTTCTTATTGACGATAAAACTCCGATATTGCATTCGAATTTAATACAAAAGACACAATGCCGACTTAAGTACAAGAGGACTGACACTCAAAATTTATATGATTTGAACCTCTCCTGTGAGTCCAGTTTTGGATTCCGATGCTTCACTTCATGTTTACTGTATACCTTGGACCTTCTTATTGACGATGAAACACAGAAATTGCTTCCGAATATAATACAAAAGGCACAATGCCGACTTAAGTACAAGAGGACTGACACTCTCACTTTCCATGATTTGAACCTCTCCTGTGGGTCCAGTCTTAGATTCCGATGCTTCACTTCAGGTTTACCGTATCCCTTGGACATTCTTATTGACGATGAAACAACGAAATTGCATGTGAAATATATACAAAAGGCACAATGCCGACCTAAGTACAAGAGAACGGACACTCTAACTTTCTATGAATTGAACCTCTCCTGTAAGTCCAGTTTTAGATTCCGATGGTTCACTTCAGATTTACTGTATACCGTGGACCTTCTTATTGACGATGAAACACAAAAATTGCATCCGAATTTAATACAAAAGTCACAATGCCGACTTAAGTACATGAGGACTACACTCTCACTTTCTATGATTTGAACCTCTCCTGTGAGTCCAGTCTTAGATTCCGATGCTTCACTTCAGGTTTACTGTATCCCTTGGACCTTCTTACTGACGATGAAACACAGAAATTGCTTCCGAATTTAATACAAAAGTCACAATGCCGACTTAAGTACAAGAGGACTAACACTCTCACTTTCTATGATTTGAACCTCTCCTGTGAGTCCAGTTTTAGATTCCGATGCTTCACTTCAGGTTTACTGTATCCCGTGGACCTTCTTATTGACGACGAAACACCGAAATTGCATCCGAAGTTAATACAAAAGGCACAATGCCGACTTAAGTACAGGAGGACTGACACTCTAACTTTCTATGATTTGAACCTCTCCTGTGAGTCCAGTTTTAGATTCCGATGGTTCACTTCAGGTTTACTGTATACCGTGGACCATCTTGTTGACGATGAAACACAGAAATTGCATCCGAATTTAATACAAAAGTCACAATACCGACTTAAGTACAAGAGGCTTGACACTCTCACTTTCTATGATTTGAACCTCTCCTGTGAGTCCAGTCTTAGATTCCGATGCTTCACTTCAGGTTTACGGTATCCCTTGGACCTTCTTATTGACGATGAAACACAGAAATTGCAACCGAATTTAATCAAAAGTCACAATGCCGACTTAAGTACAAGAGGACTGACACTCTCACTTTCTATGATTTGAACCTCTCCTGTGAGTCCAGTCTTGGATTCCGATGCTTCACTTCAGGTTTACTGTATCCCTTGGAGCTTCTTATTGACGATGAAACACCGAAATTGCATCCCAAATTAATACAAAAGGCACAATTCCGACTTAAGTACAGGAGGACTGACACTGTAACTTTCAACCGTTTGATCCTCTCCTGTGAGTCCAGTTTTAGATTCCGATGCTTCACTTCAGGTTAACTGTATCCTTTGGACCTTCTTATTGACGATGAAATTGCGATATTGCATTCGAATTTAATACAAAAGACACAATGCCGACTTAAGTACAAGAGGACTGACACTCTAACTTTAAATGATTTGAACCTCTCCTGTGAGTCCAGTTTCAGATTCCGATGCTTCACTTCATGTTTACTGTATACCTTGGACCTTCTTATTGACGATGAAACACAGAAATTGCTTCGGAATATAATACAAAAGGCACAATGCCGACTTAAGTGCAAGTGGACTGACACTCTAAATTTCTATGATTTGAACCTCTCCTGTGAGTCCAGTTTTAGATTCCGATGCTTCACTTCAGGTTTACTGTATTACTTGGACCATCTTATTGACGATGAAACACAGAAGTTGCATCCGAATTTAATACAAAAGGCACAATGCCGACTTAAGTACAAGAGGACTGACAGTCTCACTTTCTATGATTTGAACCTCTCCTGTGAGTGCAGTCTTAGATTCCGATGCTTCACTTCAGGTTTACCGTATCCCTTCGACCTTCTTATTGACGATGAAACACCGAAATTGCATCTGAAATTAATACAAAAGTCACAATGCCGACTTAAGTACAAGAGGTCTAACACCCTCACTTTCTATGATTTGAACTTCTCCTGTGAGTCCAGTCTTAGATTCCGATGCTTCACTTCAGGTTTACTGTATCCCGTGGACCTTCTTATTGACGACGAAACACCGAAATTGCATCCGAAATTAATACAAAAGGCACAATGCCGACTTAAGTACAAGAGGACTGACACTCTAACTTTCTATGATTTGAACCTCTCCTGTGAGTAGAGTTTGGGGTTCCGATGGTTCACTTCAGGTTTACTGTATACCGTGGATTCCGATGGTTCACTTCAGGTTTACTGTATACCGTGGACCTTCTTGTTGCCGATGAAACACAGAAATTGCATCCGAATATAATACAAAAGTCACAATACCGACTTAAGTACAAGAGGACTGACACTCTCACTTTCTATGATTTGAACCTCTCCTGTGAGTCAGTCTTAGAATCGGATGCTCACTTCAGGTTTACGGTATCCCTTGGACCTTCTTATTGACGATGAAACACAGAAATTGCATCCGAATTTTATACAAAAGTCACAATGCCGACTTAAGTACAAGAGGATTGGCACTCTCACTTTCTATGATTTGAACCTCTCCTGTGAGTCCAGTTTTAGATTCCGATAGTTCACTTCAGGTTTATTGTATCCCGTGGACCTTCTTATTTACGATGAAACACAGAAATTGCATCCAAATTAAATACAAAAGGCACAATGACGATTTAAGTACAAGAGGACTGACACTGTAACTTTCAACCATTTGAACCTCTCCTGTGAGTCCAGTTTTAGATTCCCATGTTTCACTTCAGGTTAACTGTATCCCTCGGACCTTCTTATTGACGATGAAACACAGAAATTGCTTCCGAATTTAATACAAAAGGCACAATGCCGACTTAAGTACAAGAGGACTGACCCTCTAACTGTCTATGATTTGAACATCTCCTGTGAGTCCAGTTTTAGATTCCGATGTTTCCCTTCAGGTTTACTGTATACCTTGGACCTTCTTATTGACGATGAAACACAGAAATTGCATCCGAATTTAGTACAAAAGGCACAATGCTGACTTAAGTACACGAGGACTGACACTCTAACTTTCTATGATTTGAACCTCTCCTGTGAGTCCAGTTTTAGATTCCGATGCTTCACTTCAGGTTTACTGTATACCTTGGACATTCTTATTGACGATGAAACACAGAGATTGGGTCCGAATTTAATACAAAAGGCACAATGCCGACTTAAGTACAAGAGGACTGACACTCTAACTTTAAATGATTTGAACCTCTCCTGTGAGTCCAGTTTCAGATTCCGATGCTTCGCTTCATGTTTACTGTATACCTTGGACCTTCTAATTGACGATGAAACACAGAAATTGCATCCGAATTTAATACAAAAGGTACAATGGCGTCTTAAGTACAAGAGGACTGACACTCTAACTTTCAACGATATTAACCTCTCCTGTGAGTCCAGTTTTAGATTCCGATGCTTCACTTCAGGTTTACTGTATACCTTGGACCTTCTTGTTGACGATGAAACTCAGATACTGCAACCGAATTTAATACAAGAGGCACATTGCCGACTTAAGTACAAGAGGACTGACACTCTAACTTTCAATGATATTAACCTCTCCTGTGAGTCCAGTTTTGGTTTCCAATGCTTCACTTCAGGTTTACTGTGTACCTTGGACGTTCTTATTGACGATGAAACTCCGATATTGCATTCGAATTTAATACAAAAGACACAAAGCCGACTTAAGTACAAGAGGACTGACACTCAAAATTTATATGATTTGAACCTCTCCTGTGAGTCCAGTTTTGGATTCCGATGCTTCACTTCATGTTTACTGTATACCTTGGACCTTCTTATTGACGATGAAACACAGAAATTGCTTCCGAATATAATACAAAAGGCACAATGCCGACTTAAGTACAAGAGGACTGACACTCTCACTTTCCATGATTTGAACCTCTCCTGTGAGTCCAGTCTTAGATTCCGATGCTTCACTTCAGGTTTACCGTATCCCTTGGACATTCTTATTGACGATGAAACACCGAAATTGCATATGAAATATATACAAAAGGCACAATGCCGACTTAAGTACAAGAGAACGGACACTCTAACTTTCTATGAATTGAACCTCTCCTGTAAGTCCAGTTTTAGATTCCGAAGGTTCACTTCAGATTTACTGTATACCGTGGACCTTCTTATTGACGATGAAACACAGAAATTGCATCCGAATTTAATACAAAAGTCACAATGCCGACTTAAGTACATGAGGACTGACACTCTCACTTTCTATGATTTGAACCTCTCCTGTGAATCCAGTCTTAGATTCCGATGCTTCACTTCAGGTTTACTGTATCCCTTGGACCTTCTTACTGACGATGAAACACAGAAATTGATTCCGAATTTAATACAAAAGTCACAATGCCGACTTAAGTACAAGAGGACTAACACTCTCACTTTCTATGATTTGAACCTCTCCTGTGAGTCCAGTCTTAGATTCCGATGCTTCACTTCAGGTTTACTGTATCCCGTGGACCTTCTTATTGACGACGAAACACAGAAATTGCATCCGAAATTAATACAAAAGGCACAATGCCGACTTAAGTACAGGAGGACTGACACTCTAACTTTCTATGATTTGAACCTCTCCTGTGAGTCCAGTTTCAGATTCCGATGGTTCTCTTCAGATTTACTGTATACCGTGGACCATCTTGTTGACGATGAAACACAGAAATTGCATCCGAATTTAATACAAAAGTCACAATACCGACTTAAGTACAAGAGGCTTGACACTCTCACTTTCTATGATTTGAACCTCTCCTGTGAGTCCAGTCTTAGATTCCGATGCTTCACTTCAGGTTTACGGTATCCCTTGGACCTTCTTATTGACGATGAAACACAGAAATTGCAACCGAATTTAATCAAAAGTCACAATGCCGACTTAAGTACAAGAGGACTGACACTCTCACTTTCTATGATTTGAACCTCTCCTGTGAGTCCAGTCTTGGATTCCGATGCTTCACTTCAGGTTTACTGTATCCCTTGGAGCTTCTTATTGACGATGAAACACCGAAATTGCATCCCAAATTAATACAAAAGGCACAATGGCGACTTAAGTACAGGAGGACTGACACTGTAACTTTCAACCGTTTGATCCTCTCCTGTGAGTCCAGTTTTAGATTCCGATGCTTCACTTCAGGTTAACTGTATCCTTTGGACCTTCTTATTGACGATGAAACACAGAAATTGCTTCCGAATTTAATACAAAAAATCACAATGCCGACTTAAGTACAAGAGGACTAACACTCTCACTTTCTATGATTTGAACCTCTCCTGTGAGTCCAGTCTTAGATTCCGATGCTTCACTTCAGGTTTACTGTATACCGTGGACCTTCTTATTGACGACGAAACACCGAAATTGCATCCGAAATTAATCCAAAAGGCACAATGCCGGCTTAAGTACAAGAGGACTGACACTCTAACTTTCTATGATTTGAACTTCTCCTGTGAGTCCAGTTTTAGATTCCGATGGTTCACTTCAGGTTTACTGTATACCGTGGACCTTCTTGTTGACGATGAAACACAGAAATTGCATCCGAATTTAATACAATAGTCACAATACCTACTTAAGTACAAGAGGACTGACACTCTCACTTTCTATGATTTGAACCTCTCCTGTGAGTCCAGTCTTAGATTCCGATGTTTCACTTCAGGTTTACGGTGTCCCTTGGACCTTCTTATTGACGATGAAACACAGAAATTGCATCCGAATTTTATACAAAAGTCACAATGCCGACTTAAGTACAAGAGGACTGACACTCTCACTTTCTATGATTTGAACCTCTCCTGTGAGTCCAGTCTTAGATTCCGATGCTTCACTTCAGGTTGACTGTATCGCTTGGTCCTTCATATTGACGGTGAAACACCGAAATTGCATCCAAAATTAATACAAAAGGCACAATGCCGACTTAAGTACAAGAGGACTGACACTCTATATTTCTATGATTTGAACCTCTCCTGTGAGTCCAGTTTTAGATTCCGATGCTTCACTTCAGGTTTACTGTATACCGTGGACCTTCTTATTGACGATGAAACACAGAAATTGCATCCGAATTTAATACTAAAGTCACAATGCCGACTTAAGTACAAGAGGACTGACACTCTCACATTCTATGATTTGAACCTCTCCTGTGAGTCCAGTCTTAGATTCCGATGCTTCACTTCAGGTTTACTGTATCCCTTGGACCTTCTTACTGACGATGAAACACAGAAATTGCATCCGAATGTAATACAAAAGTCACAATGCCGACTTAAGTACAAGAGGACTAACACTCTCACATTCTATGATTTGAACCTCTCCTGTGAGTCCAGTCTTAGATTCCGATGCTTCACTTCAGGTTTACTGTATCCCTTGAACCTTCTTATTGACGACGAAACACCGAAATTGCATCCGAAATTAATACAAAAGGCACAATGCCGACTTAAGTACAAGAGGACTGAAACTCTAACTTTCTATGATTTGAACCTCTCCTGTGAGTCCAGTTTTAGATTCCGATGGTTCACTTCAGGTTTACTGTATCCCTTGGACTTTCTTATTTACGATGAAACACAGAAATTGCATCCGAATTAAATACAAAAGGCACAATGACGACTTAAGTACAAGAGGACTGACACTGCAACTTTCAACCATTTGAACCTCTCCTGTGAGTCCAGTTTTAGATTCCGATGCTTCACTTCAGGTTATCTGTATCCCTCGGACCTTCTTATTGACGATGAAACACAGAAATTGCTTCCGAATTTAATACAAAAGGCACAATGCCGACTTATGTACAAAAGGACTGACACTCTAACTTTCTATGATTTGAACCTCTCCTGTGAGTCCAGTTTTAGATTCCGATGCTTCACTTCAGGTTTACTGTATACCTTGGACCTTCTTATTGACGATGAAACACAGAAATTGCATCCGAATTGAATACAAAAGGCACAATGCCGACTTGTGTACAAGAAGACTGACACTCTAACTTTCTACGATTAGAACGTCTCCTGTGAGTCTAGTTTTAGATTCCGATGCTTCACTTCAGGTTTACAGTATACCTTGGACCTTCTTATTGACGATGAAACACAGAAATTGCATCCGAATTTTATACAAAAGGTTCAATGGCGTCTTAAGTACAAGAGGACTGACTCTCTAACTTTCAACGATATTAACCTCTCCTGTTAGTCCAATTTTAGATTCCGATGCTTCACTTCAGGTTTACTGTATACCTTGGACCTTCTTGTTGACGATGGAACTCAGATACTGCAACCGAATTTAATACAAATAGCACAATGCCGACTTAAGTACAAGGGGACTGACACTCTAACTTTCAATGATATTAACCTCTCCTGTGAGTTCAGTCTAAGATTCCAATGCTTCACTTCAGGTTTACTGTATACCTTGGACCTTCTTATTGACGATGAAACTCCGATATTGCATTCGAATTTAATACAAAAGACACAATGCCGACATAAGTACAAGAGGACTGACACTCTAACTTTCTATGATTTGAACCTCTCCTGTGAGTCCAGTTTCAGATTCCGATGCTTCACTTCATGTTTACTGTATACCTTGGATCTTCTTATTGACGATGAAACACAGAAATTGCTTCCGAATATAATACAAAAAGCACAATGCCGACTTAAGTACAAGAGGACTGACACTCTAAATTTCTATGATTTGAACCTCCCCTGTGAGTCCAGTTTTAGATTCCGATGCTTCACATCAGGTTTACTGTATTACTTGGACCTTCTTATTGACGATGAAACACAGAAATTGCATCCGAATTTTATACAAAAGTCACAATGCCGACTTAAGTACAAGAGGACTGTCACTCTCACTTTCCATGATTTTTCCCTCTCCTGTGAGTCCAGTCTTAGATTCCGATGCTTCACTTCAGGTTTACTGTATCCCTTGGACCTTCTTATTGACGATGAAACACCGAAATTGCATCCGAAATTAATACAAAAGGCACAATGCCGACTTAAGTACAAGAGGACTGATACTGTAACTTTCAACCATTTGAACCTCTCCTGTGAGTCCAGTCTTAGATTCCGATGCTTCACTTCAGGTTAACTGTATCCCTTGGACCTTCTTGTTGACGATGAAACTCAGATACTGCAACCGAATTTAATACAAAAGGCACAATGCCGAATTAAGTACAAGAGGACTGACACTCTAATTTTATATGATTTAAACCTCTCCTGTGAGTCCAGTTTTAGATTCCGATGCTTCACTTCAGGTTTACTGTATACCTTGGACCTTCTTGTTGACGATGAAACTCAGATACTGCAACCGAATTTAATACAAGAGGCACATTGCCGACTTAAGTACAAGAGGACTGACACTCTAACTTTCAATGATATTAACCTCTCCTGTGAGTCCAGTTTTAGATTCCAATGCTTCACTTCAGGTTTACTGTATACCTTGGACGTTCTTATTGACGATGAAACTCCGATATTGCATTCGAATTTAATACAAAAGACACAATGCCGACTTAAGTACAAGAGGACTGACACTCAAAATTTACATGATTTGAACCTCTCCTGTGAGTCCAGTTTTAGATTCCGATGCTTCACTTCATGTTTACTGTATACCTTGGACCTTCTTATTGACGATGAAAGACAGAAATTGCTTCCGAATATAATACAAAAGGCACAATGCCGACTTAAGTACAAGAGAACTGACACTCTAACTTTCTATGAATTGAACCTCTCCTGTAAGTCCAGTTTTAGATTCCGATGGTTCACTTCAGATTTACTGTATACCGTGGACCTTCTTATTGACGATGAAACACAGAAATTGCATCCGAATTTAATACAAAAGTCACAATGCCGACTTAAGTACATGAGGACTGACACTCTCACTTTCTATGATTTGAACCTCTCCTGTGAGTCCAGTCTTAGATTCCGATGCTTCACTTCAGGTTTACTGTATCCCGTGGACCTTCTTATTGACGACGAAACACCGAAATTGCATCCGAAATTAATACAAAAGGCACAATGCCGACGTAAGTACAGGAGGACTGACACTCTAACTTTCTATGATTTGAACCTCTCCTGTGAGTCCAGTTTTAGATTCCGATGGTTCACTTCAGGTTTACTGTATACCGTGGACCATCTTGTTGACGATGAAACACAGAAATTGCATCCGAATTTAATACAAAAGTCACAATACAGACTTAAGTACAAGAGGCTTGGCACTCTCACTTTCTATGATTTGAACCTCTCCTGTGAGTGCAGTCTTAGATTCCGATGCTTCACTTCAGGTTTACGGTATCCCTTGGACCTTCTTATTGACGATGAAACATAGAAATTGCAACCGAATTTAATCAAAAGTCACAATGCCGACTTAAGTACAAGAGGACTGACACTCTCACTTTCTATGATTTGAACCTCTCCTGTGAGTCCAGTCTTGGATTCCGATGCTTCACTTCAGGTTTACTGTATCCCTTGGAGCTTCTAATTGACGATGAAACACCGAAATTGCATCCCAAATTAATACAAAAGGCACAATGCCGACTTAAGTACAGGAGGACTGACACTGTAACTTTCAACCGTTTGATCCTCTCCTGTGAGTCCAGTTTTAGATTCCGATGCTTCACTTCAGGTTAACTGTATCCTTTGGACCTTCTTATTGACGATGAAACACAGAAATTGCTTCCGAACTTAATACAAAAAATCACAATGCCGACTTAAGTACAAGAGGACTAACACTCTCACTTTCTATGATTTGAACCTCTCCTGTGAGTCCAGTCTTAGATTCCGATGCTTCACTTCAGGTTTACTGTATACCGTGGACCTTCTTATTGACGACGAAACACCGAAATTGCATCCGAAATTAATCCAAAAGGCACAATGCCGGCTTAAGTACAAGAGGACTGACACTCTAACTTTCTATGATTTGAACTTCTCCTGTGAGTCCAGTTTTAGATTCCGATGGTTCACTTCAGGTTTACTGTATACCGTGGACCTTCTTGTTGACGATGAAACACAGAAATTGCATCCGAATTTAATACAATAGTCACAATACCTACTTAAGTACAAGAGGACTGACACTCTCACTTTCTATGATTTGAACCTCTCCTGTGAGTCCAGTCTTAGATTCCGATGTTTCACTTCAGGTTTACGGTGTCCCTTGGACCTTCTTATTGACGATGAAACACAGAAATTGCATCCGAATTTTATACAAAAGTCGCAATGCCGACTTAAGTACAAGAGGACTGACACTCTCCCTTTCTATGATTTGAACCTCTCCTGTGAGTCCAGTCTTAGATTCCGATGCTTCACTTCAGGTTGACTGTATCGCTTGGACCTTCTTATTGACGGTGAAACACCGAAATTGCATCCAAAATTAATACAAAAGGCACAATGCCGACTTAAGTACAAGAGGACTGACACTCTAAATTTCTATGATTTGAACCTCTCCTGTGAGTCCAGTTTTAGATTCCGATGCTTCACTTCAGGTTTACTGTATACCTTGGACATTCTTATTGACGATGAAACACAGAGATTGCGTCCGAATTTAATACAAAAGGCACAATGCCGACTTAAGTACAAGAGGACTGACACTCAAACTTTCTATGATTTCAACCTCTCCTGTGAGTCCAGTTTTAGATTGCGATGCTTCACGTCAGGTTTACTGTATACCTTGGACCTTCTTATTGACGATGAAACACAGAAATTGCATCCGAATTGAATACAAAAGGCACAATGCCGACTTGTGTACAAGAAGACTGACACTCTAACTTTCTACGATTAGAACGTCTCCTGTGAGTCTAGTTTTAGATTCCGATGCTTCACTTCAGGTTTACAGTATACCTTGGACCTTCTCATTGACGATGAAACACAGAAATTGCATCCGAATTTTATCCAAAAGTTCAATGGCGTCTTAAGTACAAGAGGACTGACACTCTAACTTTCAACGATATTAACCTCTCCTGTTAGTCCAATTTTAGATTCCGATGCTTCACTTCAGGTTTACTGTATACCTTGGACCTTCTTGTTGACGATGGAACTCAGATGCTGCAACCGAATTTAATACAAAAGGCACAATGCCGACTTAAGTACAAGGGGACTGACACTCTAACTTTCAATGATATTAACCTCTCCTGTGAGTTCAGTCTAAGATTCCAATGCTTCACTTCAGGTTTACTGTATACCTTGGACCTTCTTATTGACGATGAAACTCCGATATTGCATTCGAATTTAATACAAAAGACACAATGCCGACTTAAGTACAAGAGGACTGACACTCTAACTTTATATGATTTGAACCTCTCCTGTGAGTCCAGTTTCAGATTCCGATGCTTCACTTCATGTTTACTGTATACCTTGGACCTTCTTATTGACAATGAAACACAGAAATTGCTTCCGAATATAATACAAAGAGCACAAGGCCGACTTAAGTACAAGAGGACTGACACTCTAAATTTCTATGATTTGAACCTCCCCTGTGAGTCCAGTTTTAGATTCCGATGCTTCACATCAGGTTTACTGTATTACTTGGACCTTCTTATTGACGATGAAACACAGAAATTGCATCCGAATTTTATACAAAAGTCACAATACCGACTTAAGTACAAGAGGACAGACACTCTCACTTTCTATGATTTGAACCTCTCCTGTGAGTCCAGTCTTAGATTCCGATGCTTCACTTCAGGTTTACGGTATCCCTTGGACCTTCTTATTGACGATGAAACACAGAAATTGCATCCGAATTTTATACAAAAGTCACAATGCCGACTTAAGTACAAGAGGACTGACACTGTAACTTTCAACCATTTGAACCTCTCCTGTGAGTCCAGTCTTAGATTCCGATTCTTCACTTCAGGTTAACTGTATCCCTTGGACCTTCTTATTGACGATGAAACACAGAAATTGCTTCCGAATATAATACAAAAGGCACAATGCCGACTTAAGTACAAGAGGACTGACACTCTAAATTTCTATGATTTGAACCTCTCCTGTGAGCCTAGTTTTAGATTACGATGCTTCACTTCAGGTTTACTGTATTACTTGGACCTTCTTAGTGACGATGAAACACAGAAATTGCATCCGAATTTAATACAAAAGGCACAATGCCGACTTATGTACAAGAGGACTGACACACTCACTTACTATGATTTGAACCTCTCCTGTGAGTCTAGTTTTAAATTCCGATGCTTCACTTCAGGTTTACCGTATCCCTTGGACCTTCTTATTGACGATGAAACACCGAAATTGCATCTGAAATTAATACAAAAGGCACAATGCCGACTTAAGAACAAGAGGACTGACACTCTCACTTTCTATGATTTGAACCTCTCCTGTGAGTCCAGTTTCAGATTCCGATGCTTCACTTCAGGTTTACTGTATACCTTGGACCTCTTATTGACGATGAAACTCAGATACTGCAACCGAATTAAATACAAAAGGCACAATGCCGACTTAAGTACAAGAGGACTGACACTCTAATTTTATATGATTTAAACCTCTCCTGTGAGTCCAGTTTTAGATTCCGATGCTTCACCTCAGGTTTATTGCATGCCTTGGACTTTCTCACTAACGATGAAAGACAGAAATTGCATCCGAATTTAATACAAAAGGCACAATGCCGACTTATGTACAAGATGACTGACAATCTAACTTTCTACGATTAGAACGTCTCCTGTGAGTCCAGTTTTAGATTCCGATGCTTTACTTCAGGTTTACTGTATACCTTGGACCTTGTTATTGACGATGAAACACAGAAATTGCATCCAAATTTAATACAAATGTACAACGGCGTCTTAAGTACAAGAGGACTGACACTCTAACTTTATATGATTTGAACCTCTCCTGTGAGTCCAGTTTCAGATTCCGATGCTTCACTTCATGTTTACTGTATACCTTGGACCTTCTTATTGACGATGAAACACAGAAATTGCATCCGAATTTAATACAAAAGGCACAATGCCGATTTAAGTACAAGAGGGACTGGACACTCTCACTTACTATGATTTGAACCTCTCCTGTGAGTCCAGTCTTAGATTCCGATGCTTCACTTCAGGTTTACGGTATCCCTTGGACCTTCTTATTGCCGATGAAACACAGAAATTGCATCCGAATTTTATACAAAAGTCACAATGCCGACTTAAGTACAAGAGGACTGACACTCTCACTTTCTATGATTTGAACCTCTCCTGTGAGTCCAGTCTTAGATTCCGATGCTTCACTTCAGAATTACTGTATCCCTTGGACCTTCTTGTTGACGATGAAACACCGAAATTGCATCCGAAATTAATACAAAAGTCACAATGCCGACTTAAGTACAAGAGGACTGACACTCTAACTTTCTATGATTTGAACCTCTCCTGTAAGTCCAGTTTTAGATTCCGATGGTTCACTTAAGAATTACTGTATACCGTGGACCTTCTTATTGACGATGAAACACAGAAATTGCAACCGAATTTAATACAAAAGCCACAATACCGACTTAAGGGGAGTTGGAATGCCGGAAAATGGAAAAAATTCACATTTTCAGTTTTTAACCTTATAACTTAATTTGAAATTTTCTGCTTAAAATGGTGCAAAATTTGTTAAGAAATTCCAATTGGAAGTATTTTTATTTAATTTTTCAAAATTACATGTGCGCCCAGCAAAGTTACCCATCTTGTGATTTGTACACATTTAAATCTTCGCATTTCCGAAAACATTACATATAGAAGGCTGTGGATTTCACTCTTCAGTTGTAGAATCTTTGATCCTTCCATAGGTACCATTGTTTTTACGACTAGCTGTGTTTATTGTTCAGTTTTTGATCTGTGAGTGTTTGTTTTGAGCCTCGAGTTTAGTTTGTCGCTCATTTGGAGTTTGTTATCTGTCTTGTTTTGACTTTCAGTGGTGAGTGCGTAGTTTCTACGATGCCTAGGAGTGCATCATTATTTAAAAAGCGAAAGTTTCGCGGTAATAGATTTACAAATAACGTTTGTTCAAGTGATTCTGCTTCAGCACCTGTTGATGCTGGTGAAAGTTCTGACGTTTGTACAGCTGAGATGTGTGAAGGAGACACGCCCACCAGTGCATCAAAAAAGAAGTTATCAAACTGTGCAAGTGAAATTACAGATGAAGCTTCTAATGAACAATATGTTTTAGTCGACTTTCCTGTTTTTACTGAGTTTATGAAGAAATGTTTGTGTTGTAATCTTTGTGGAGGTTCTTTTGATATGAACATAACAAAATCTATAGGACTTTCCTGCAAAATTGCTATAGTTTGTGCCAGTTGTGAAAATGAGACCTGTTTTTGGAGCTCTAAAACATGCAGTAGCAATTTGTTTGAGAGTAATATCAGGCTAATGTATGCAATGAGAGCAATTGGTAAAGGACATACTGCTGCTCAAACATTTTGTGCCATAATGAATCTTCCACCTCCACCTGCTAAAATTGACAATTACACTGAAGTGATAGGAGATGCTGTTCAGTCTGTAGCAGATTTATCAATGAAAGCTGCTGCCAGTGAAGCAAAATATATAAATGAAGGAAACCCAGATATCCCTGTTGCTTTTGATGGAACCTGGCAGAAAAGGGGTCACACATCCAAAAATGCTGTTGCTACTGTTACTAGTGTGGACAGCGGTAAAGTTTTGGACTATGAAGTGCTCACTAAACATTGTTACCATTGTGCATCTGGTAAGATAGAAGCAGCTCACATATGTAGCAAGAATTATGAAGGTACGAGTGGAGGCATGGAGGCTGCCGCTGCTGTGAAAATGTTTAGCAGATCAGAAAAAGAACGGGGAGTATTTTACACAAAATTCCTTGGAGATGGGGACTCCAAGGCATACAAAAGTGTTACAGAATCCATGCCATATGTCAATAAGACAATAACTAAACTAGAATGTGTCGGTCATGTTCAGAAACGAATGGGCACTCGTCTAAGGAAACTGAAACAGAATCTGAAGGACAAAATTTTGTCAGATGGTAAAACCATTAGAGGTCGCCTGTCAGATAAAATTATAAATGAATTACAACAATACTATGGTATGGCAATAAGAAATAATGCAAATAATTTGCAGGAAATGAGACAAGCTGTATGGGCCACATATTTACATCGATCATCAACTGATGATAATCCTCAACATTTTGCTTGTCCAGATGGTCCTCAGTCATGGTGCAATTATAGAAAATCTCAAGCTACTGGGGATCCTTATCACCATAAAAATTATATTCCATTGGCTGTTATGGAAGTAATTAAACCAATATATAGAGACTTGGGGCATCCTGATCTTCTGCGAAAATGTCTTCATGGTTGTACCCAGAATCAAAACGAGTCGTTCAACAACCTCATTTGGACTCGTGTACCTAAGAATGTATTTGTTGGGATAAAAACATTGAAATGGGGAGTCAGTGATGCTGTTATTTCATTCAATGATGGTCATATGGGTAGGCTAAAGGTCATGGCAAGGCTCGGCATTGCTCCTGGTATCAACACCATCAGAGGTCTTCAGCTTCTGGACAGCGTGCGAGTAAGGAAGGCTCAGTATGCAGCTGAATTTAATACAAAAAAAGCAAGGGCAGCAAGGAGAAGAAAGCTTCTAGGTGAAGAAGAAGAACTAGAAGATGACCCTGATTACTCTGCTGGACACTTTTGATAATAGAATAAAAGGTATTTGTGAATTTTCATAATAAATTACTTTAATCGCATTTTCTGGCATTTGACATTTTTAGTGTTACATGTACCTTTATCTCATAAACCACTCAACCAACAACATTCAAATTTTCAGAAATGCTGCAAAACAGTTCAAAGAGGCCACTGAACTAGAATCATGACAAGAACTGGCTTATTCTCTGAACTAGGGAAGTTTATGTTATACTTTTTCCAATAAAAAATGGCTTAATGGTAAAAAATTCATAAATACTATACCAACAAAAAGAAAACATTGGTTCTAGTTCAGTGGGCTCACAATATATGCTGAAAACCTCTGCCAGAATTTCAAAGTTCTGAAGATAATAGTTCCAAAGAAAAAGGTACACAAAGTTAGCAAATTTAACATTGGCGAGATAGGGCATTCCAACTCCCCTTAAGTACAAGAGGACTGACACTCTCACTTTCTATGATTTGAACCTCTCCTGTGAGTCGAGTCCTAGATTCCGATGCTTCACTTCAAGTTTACTGTATCCCTTGGACCTTCTTATTGACGATGAAACACAGAAATTGTATCCGAATCTTATACAAAAGTCACAATGCCGACTTAAGTACAAGAGGACTGACACTCTCACTTTCTATGATTTGAACCTCTCCTGTGAGTCCAGTCTTAGATTCCGATGCTTCACTTTAGGTTTACTGTATCCCTTGGACCTTCTTATTGACGATGAAACACCGAAATTGCATCCAAAATTAATACAAAAGGCACAATGCCGACTTAAGTACAAGAGGACTGACACTGTATCTTTTAACCACTTGAACCTCTCCTGTGAGTCCAGTCTTAGATTCCGATGCTTCACTTCAGGTTAACTGTATCCCTTGGACCTTCTTATTGACGATGAAACACAGAAATTGCTTCCGAATATAATATAAAAGGCACAATGCCGACTTAAGTACAAGAGGACAGACACTGTATCTTTTAACCACTTGAACCTCTCCTGTGAGTCCAGTTTTAGATTCCGATGCTTCACTTCAGGTTTACTGTATTACTTGGACCTTCTTATTGACGATGAAACACAGAAATTGCATCCGAATTTAATACAAACGGCACAATGCCAACTTAACTACTAGAGGACTGACACTCTCACTTTCCATGAATTGAACCTCTCCTGTGAGTCCAGTCTTAGATTCCGATGTTTCACTTCAGGTTTACCGTATCCCTTGTACCTTCTTATTGACGATGAAACACCGAAATTGCATCTGGAATTAATACAAAAGGCACAATGCCGACTTAAGTACAAGAGGACTGACACTCTAACTTTCTATGATTTGAACCTCTCCTGTGAGTCCAGTTTTAGATTCCGATGCTTCACCTTAGGTTTACTGTACACCTTGGACATTCTTACTGACGATGAAACATAGAGATTGCGTCCGAATTTAATACAAAAGGCACAATGCCGACTTAAGTACAAGAGGACTGACACTCAAACTTTCTATGATTTCAACCTCTCCTGTGAGTCCAGTTTTAGATTGCGATGCTTCACGTCAGGTTAACTGTATACCTTGGACCTTCTTATTGACGATGAAACACAGAAATAGCATCCGAATTGAATACAAAAGGTACAATGGCGTCATAAGTACAAGAGGACTGACACTCTAACTTTCATGATATTAACCTGTCCTGTGAGTCCAGTTTTAGATTCCGATGCTTCACTTCAGGTTTACTGAATACCTTGGACCTTCTTGTTGACGATGAAACTCAGATACTGCATCCGAATTTAATAAAAAAGCGCAATGCCGACTTAAGTACAAGAGGACTGACACTCTAACTTTATATGATTTGAACCTCTCCTGTGAGTCCAGTTTTAGATTCCGATTCTTCACCTCAGGTTTACTGCATACCTTGGACTTTCTCACTGACGATGAAACACAGAAATTGCATCCGAATTTAATACAAAAGGCACAATACCGACTTAAGTACAAGAGGACTGACACTCTTACTTTCTATGATTTGAACATCTCCTGTGGGTCCAGTTTTAGATTCCGATGCTTCACTTCAGGTTTACTGTACACCTTGGGCCTTCTTATTGACGATGAAACACAGAAATTGCATTCAAATTTAATACAAAAGGCACAATGCTGACTTAAGTACACGAGGACAACCACTCTAACTTTCTATGATTTGAACCTCTCCTCTGAGTCCAGTTTTAGATTCCGATGCTTCACTTCAGGTTTTCTGTATACCTTGGACATTCTTATTGACGATGAAACACAGAGATTGCGTCCGAATTTAATACAAAAGGCACAATGCCGACTTAAGTACAAGAGGACTGACACTCAAACTTTCTATGATTTGAACCTCTCCTGTGAGTCCAGTTTTAGATTGCGATGCTTCACTTCAGGTTTACTGTATACCTTGGACCTTCTTATTGACGATGAAACAAAGAAATTCCATCTGAATTTAATACAAAAGGCACAATGCCGACTTATGTACAAGATGACTGACAATCCAACTTTCTACGATTAGAACGTCTCCTATGAGTCCAGTTTTAGATTCCGATGCTTCACTTCAGGTTTACTGTATACCTTGGACCTTCTTATTGACGATGAAACACAGAAATTGCATCCAAATTTAATACAAATGTACAATGGCGTCTTAAGTACAAGATAACTGACACTCTAATTTTCAATGATATTAACATCTCCTGTGAGTCCAGTTTTAGATTCCGATGCTTCACTTCAGGTTTACAGTATACCTTGGACCTTCTTATTGACGATGAAACTCCGATATTGCATTCGAATTTAATACAAAAGGCACAATGCCGACTTAAGTACAAGAGGACTGACACTCTAACTTTATATGATTTGAACCTCTCCTGTGAGTCCAGTCTTAGATTCCGATGCTTCACTTCAGAATTACTGTATCCCTTGGACGTTCTTATTGACGATGAAACACCGAAATTGCATCCGAAATTAATACAAAGGCACAATGCCGACTTAAGTACAAGAGGACTGACACTCTAACTTTCTATGATTTGAACCTCTCCTGTGAGTCCAGTTTTAGATTCCAATGGTTCACTTCAGGTTTACTGTATACCGTAGACCTTCTTGTTGACGATGAAACATAGAAATTGCATCCGAATTTAATACAAAAGTCACAATACCGACTTAAGTACAAGAGAACTGGCACTCTCACTTTCTATGATTTGAAGGTCTCCTGTGAGTCCAGTCTTAGAATCCGATGCTTCACTTCAGGTTTACTGTATCCCTTGGCCCTTCTTATTGACGATGAAACACAGAAACTGCATCCGAATTTTATACAAAAGTCACAATGCCGACTTAAGTACAACAGGACTGACACTCTCACTTTCTATGATTTGAACCTCTCCTGTGAGTCCAGTTTTAGATTCCGATGCTTCACTTCAGGTTTACTGTATTATTTGGGCCTTCTTATTGACGATGAAACACAGAAATTGCATCCGAATTTAATACAAAAGGCACAATGCCGATTTAAGTACAAGAGGACTGACACTCTCACTTTCTATGATTTGAGCCTCTCCTGTGAGTCCAGTCTTAGATTCCGATGCTTCACTTCAGAATTACTGTATCCCTTGGACGTTCTTATTGACGATGAAACACCGAAATTGCATCCGAAATTAATACAATATGCACAATGCCGACTTAAGTACAAGAGGACTGACACTCTAACTTTCTATGATTTGAACCTCTCCTGTGAGTCCAGCTTTGGATTCCGATGGTTCACTTCAGGTTTACTGTATACCGTGGACCTTCTTGTTGACGATGAAACACAGAAATTGCATCCGAATATAACACAAAAGTCACAATACCGACTTAAGTACAAGAGGACTGACATTCTCAGTTTCTATGATTTGAACCTCTCCTGTGAGTCCAGTCCTAGATTCCGATGCTTCACTTCAAGTTTACTGTATCCCTTGGACCTTTATATAGACGATGAAACACAGAAATTGCATCCGAATTTTATACAAAAGTCACAATGCCGACTTAAGTACAAGAGGACTGACACTCTACTTTCTATGATTTGAACCTCTCCTGTGAGTCCAGTTTTAGATTCCGATGCTTCACTTCAGGTTTACTGTATCCCTTGGACCTTCTTATTGACGATGAAACACCGAAATTGCATCCAAAATTAATACAAAAGGCACAATGCCGAATTAAGTACAAGAGGACTGACACTGTAACTTTCAACCATTTGAACCTCTCCTGTGATTCCAGTCTTAGATTCCGATGCTTCACTTTAGGTTAACTGTATCCCTTGGACCTTCTTATTGACGATGAAACACAGAAATTGCTTCCGAATATAATACAAAAGGCACAAAGCCGACTTAAGTACAAGAGGACTGACACTCCAAATTTCTATGATTTGAACCTCACCTGTGAGTCCAGTTTTAGTTTACGATGCTTCACTTCAGTATTACTGTATTACTTGGAGCTTCTTATTCACGATGAAACACAGAAATTGCATCCGAATTTAATACAAAAGGCACAATGCCGACTTAAGTACAAGAGGACTGACACTCTCACTTTCTATGATTTGAACCTCTCCTGTGAGTCCAGTCTTAGATTCCGATGCTTCACTTCAGGTTTACAGTATCCCTTGGATCTTCTTATTGACGATGAAACTCCGATATTGCATTCGAATTTAATACAAAAGGCACAATGCCGACTTAAGTACAAGAGGACTGACACTCTAACTTTATATGATTTGAACCTCTCCTGAGAGTCCAGTCTTAGACTCCGATGCTTCACTTCAGAATTCCTGTATCCCTTGGACGTTCTTATTGACGATGAAACACCGAAATTGCATCCGAAATTAATACAAAAGGCACAATGCCGACTTAAGTACAAGATGACTGACACTCTAACTTTCTATGATTTGAACCTCTCCTGTGAGTCCAGTTTTAGATTCCGATGGTTCACTTCCGGTTTACTGTATACCATGGACCTTCTTGTTGACGATGAAACACAGAAATTGCATCCGAATTTAATACAAAAGTCACAATACCGACTTAAGTACAAGAGAACTGACACTCTCACTTTCTATGATATGAACCTCTGCTGTGAGTCCAGTCTTAGATTCCGATGCTTCACTTCAGGTTTACTGTATCCCTTGGCCCCTCTTATTGACGATGAAACACAGAAACTGCATCCGAATTGTATACAAAAGTCACAATGCCGACTTAAGTACAAGAGGACTGACACTCTCACTTTCTATGATTTGAACCTCTCCTGTGAGTCCAGTTTTAGATTCCGATGCTTCACTTCAGGTTTATTGGATTATTTGGGCCTTCTTATTGACGATGAAACACAGAAATTGCATCCGAATTTAATACAAAAGGCACAATGCCGATTTAAGTACAAGAGGACTGACACTCTCACTTTCTATGATTTGAACCTCTCCTGTGAGTCCAGTCTTAGATTCCGATGCTTCACTTCAGAATTACTGTATCCCTTGGACCTTCTTATTGACGATGAAACACCGAAATTGCATCCGAAATTAATACAAAAGTCACAATGCCGACTTAAGTACAAGAGGACTGACACTCTAACTTTCAACCATTTGAACCTCTCCTGTGATTCCAGTCTTAGATTCTGATGCTTCACTTCAGGTTAACTGTATCCCTTGCACCTTCTTATTGACGATGAAACACAGAAATTGCTTTCGAATATAATACAAAAGGCACAATGCCGACTTAAGTACAAGAGGACTGACACTCTAAATTTCTATGATTTGAACCTCTCCTGTGAGTCCAGTTTTAGATTCCGATGCTTCACTTCAGGATTACTGTATTACTTGGACCTTCTTATTGACGATGAAGCACAGAAATTGCATCCGAATTTAATACAAAAGGCACAATGCCGACTTAAGTACAAGACGACTGACACTCTCACTTTCTATGATTTGAACCTCTCCTGTAAGTCCAGTCTTAGATTCCGATGCTTCACTTCAGGTTTACCGTATCCCTTGGACCTTCTTATTGACGATGAAACACCGAAATTGCATCTGAAATTAATCCAAAAGGCACAATGCGGACTTAAGTACGAGAGGACTGACACTCTAACTTTCTATGATTTGAACCTCTCCTGTGAGTCAGGTTTTAGATTCCGATGGTACACTTCAGGTTTACTGTATACCGTGGACCTTCTTATTGACGATGAAACACAGAAATTGCATCCGAATATAATACAAAAGTCACAATACGGACATAAGTACGAGAGGACTGACACTCTCAGTTTCTATGATTTGAACCTCTCCTGTGAGTCCAGCCCTAGATTCCGATGCTTCACTTCAAATTTACTGTATCCCTTGGACCTTCTTATTGACGATGAAACACCGAAATTGCATCCGAAATTAATACAAAAGGCACAATGCCGACTTAAGTACAAGAGGACTGACACTCTCACTTTCTATGATTTGAACCTCTCCTGTGAGTCCAGTCTTAGATTCCGATTGTTCACTTCAGGTTTACTGTATCCCTTGGACCATCTTACTGACGATGAAACACAGAAATTGCATCCGAATTTAATACAAAAGTCACAATGCCGACTTAAGTACAAGAGGACTAACACTCTAACTTTCTATGATTTGAACCTCTCCTGTGAGTCCAGTCTTAGATTCCGATGCTTCACTTTAGGTTTACTGTATCCCTTGGACCTTCTTATTGACGACGAAACACCGAAATTGCATCCGAAATTAATACAGAAGGCACAATGCCGACTTAAGTACAAGAGGACTGACACTCTAACCTTCTATGATTTGAACCTCTCCTGTGAGTCCAGTTTTAGATTCCGATGCTTCACTTCAGGTTTACTGTATACCTTGGACATTCTTATTGACGATGAAACACAGAGATTGAGTACGAATTTAATACAAAAGGCACAATGCCGACTTAAGTACAAGAGGACTGACACTCAAGCTTTCTATGATTTGAACCTCTCCTGAGAGTCCAGTTTTAGATTCCGATGCTTCACTTTAGGTTTACTGTATCCCTCGGACCTTCTTATTGACGATGAAACACAGAAATTGCTTCCGAATTTAATTCAAAAGGCACAATGCCGGCTTCAGTACAAGAGGACTGACACTCTAACTTTTTATGATTTGAGCCTCTCCTGTGAGTCCAATTTTAGATTCCGATGCTTCACTTCAGGTTTACTGTATACCTTGGACCTTCTTATTGACGATGAAACACAGAAATTGCATCCGAACTTAGAAAAAAAGGCACAATGACGACTTAAGTACAAGAGGACTGACACTCTAACTTTCTATGATTTGAACCTCTCCTGTGAGTCCAGTTTTAGATTCCGATGCTTCACTGAAGGTTTACTGTAATCCTTGGACCTTCTTATTGACGATGTAACACAGAAATTGCATCCGAATTTAATACAAATGCACAATGCCGGCTTAAGTACAAGAGGACTGACACTCTAACGTTCTATAATTTGATCCTCTCCTGTGAGTCCAGTTTTAGATTCCGATGGTTCACTTCAGGTTTACTGTTTCCCTTGAACATTCGTATTTACGATGAAACACAGAAATTTCATTCGAATTCAATACAAAAGGCACAATGCCGACTTAAGTACAAGATGACTGACACTGTAACTTTCAACCCTTTGAACCTCTCCTGTGAGTCCAGTTTTAGATTCCGATGGTTCACTTCAGGTATACTGTATACCGTGGACCTTCTTAATGACGATGAAACACAGAAATTGCATCCGAATTTAATACAAATGTCACAATGCGGACTTAAGTACAAGAGGACCGACACTCTCACTTTCTATGATTTGAACCTCTTCTGTAACTCCAGTTTTAGATTCCGATGCTTCACTTCAGGTTTACTGTATCCCTTGGACCTTCTTATTGACGACGAAACACCGAAATTGCATCCGAAATTAATACAAAAGACACAATGCCGACTTAAGTACAAGAGGACTGACACTCTAACCTTCTATGATTTGAACCTCTCCTGTGAGTCCAGTTTTAGATTCCGATGGTTTACTTCAGGTTCACTGTATCCTATGGACTTTCTTATTTACGATGAAACACGGAAATTGCATCCGAATTAAATACAAAAGGCACAATGA
The DNA here is from genome assembly GCF_021461385.2 of Schistocerca piceifrons. NCBI lineage: Eukaryota > Metazoa > Arthropoda > Insecta > Orthoptera > Acrididae > Schistocerca > Schistocerca piceifrons. The sequence goes on along the minus strand of NW_025727682.1, from coordinate 119,617 downwards.
CGACTTAAGTACAAGAGGACTGACACTGTAACTTTCAACCATTTGAACCTCTCCTGTGAGTCCAGTTTTAGATTCCGATGCTTCACTTCAGGTTAACTGTATACCTTGGACATTCTTATTGACGATGAAACACAGAGATTGAGTACGAATTTAATACAAAAGGCACAATGCCGACTTAAGTACAAGAGGACTGACACTCAAACTTTCTATGATTTGAACCTCTCCTGTCAGTCCAGTTTTAGATTCCGATGCTTCACTTCAGGTTAACTGTATCCCTCGGACCTTCTTATTGACGATGAAACACAGAAATTGCTTCCGAATTTAATTCAAAAGGCACAATGCCGGCTTCAGTACAAGAGGACTGACCCTCTAACTTTTTATGATTTGAACCTCTCCTCTGAGTCCAATTTTAGATTCCGATGCTTCACTTCAGGTTTAGTGTATACCTTGGACCTTCTTTTTGACGATGAAACACAGATATTGCATCCAAACTTAGTACAAAAGGCACAATGACGACTTAAGTACAAGAGGACTGACACTCTAACTTTCTATGATTTGAACCTCTCCTGTGAGTCCAGTTTTAGATTCCGATGGTTCACTTCAGGTATACTGTATACCGTGGACCTTCTTATTGACGATGAAACACAGAAATTGCATCCGAATTTAATACAAATGTCACAATGCGGACTTAAGTACAAGGGGACGGACACTCTCACTTTCTATGATTTGAACCTCTTCTGTAAGTCCAGTTTTAGGTTCCGATGGTTCACTTCAGGCTTACTGTATACCGTGGACCTTCTTATTGACGATGAAACACAGAAATTGCATCCGAATTTAATACAAAAGTCACAATGCCGACTTAAGTACAAGAGGACTGACACTCTAACTTTCTATGATTTGAACTTCTCCTGTGAGTCCAGTCTTAGATTCCGATGCTACACTTCAGGTTTACTGTATTCCTTGGACCTTCTTATTGACGATGAAACAAAGAAATTATATCCGAATTTTATACAAAAGTCACAATGCCGGCTTAAGTACAAGTGGACTGACACTCTCACTTTCTATGATTTTAACCTCTCCTGTGAGCCCAGTCTTAGATTCCGATGCTTCATTTCAGGTTTACTGTATCCCTTGGACCTTCTTATTGACGATGAAACACCGAAATTGCATCCGAAATTAATACAAAAGGCACAATGACGACTTAAGTACAAGAGGACTGACACTCTAACTTTCTATGATTTGAAGCTCTCCTGGGAGTCCAGTTTTAGATTCCGATGGTTCACTTCAGGTTTACTGCATCCCTTGGACTTTCTTATATATGATGAAACACAGAAATTGCTTCCGAATATAATACAAAAGGCACAATGCCGACTTAAGTACAAGAGGACTGACACTCTCACTTTCTATGATTTGAACCTCTCCTGTGAGTCCAGTCTTAGATTCCGATGCTTCACTTCAGGTTTACTTTATCCCTTGGACCTTCTTATTGACGATGAAACACAGAAATTGCATCCGAATTTAATACAAAAGGCACAATGTTGACTTAAGTACACGAGGACAGACACTCTAACTTTATATGATTTGAACCTCTCCTGTGAGTCCAGTTTTAGATTCCGATGCTTCACTTTAGGTTTACTGTATACCTTGGACCTTCTTATTGACGATGAAACACAGAAATTGCATCCGAACTTAGAAAAAAAGGCACAATGACGACTTAAGTACAAGAGGACTGACACTCTAACTTTCTATGATTTGAACCTCTCCTGTGAGTCCAGTTTTAGATTCCGATGCTTCACTGAAGGTTTACTGTAATCCTTGGACCTTCTTATTGACGATGAAACACAGAAATTGCATCCGAATTTAATACAAATGCACAATGCCGGCTTAAGTACAAGAGGACTGACACTCTAACGTTCTATAATTTGATCCTCTCCTGTGAGTCCAGTTTTAGATTCCGATGGTTCACTTCAGGTTTACTGTTTCCCTTGAACATTCGTATTTACGATGAAACACAGAAATTTCATTCGAATTCAATACAAAAGGCACAATGCCGACTTAAGTACAAGATGACTGACACTGTAACTTTCAACCCTTTGAACCTCTCCTGTGAGTCCAGTTTTAGATTCCGATGCTTCACTTCAGGTTTACTGTATTACTTGGACCTTCTTATTGACGATGAAACACAGAAATTGCATCCGAATTTAATACAAAAGGCACAATGCCGACTTAAGTAAAAGAGGACTGACACTCTCACTTTCTATGATTTGAACCTCTCCTAAGAGTCCAGTCTTAGATTACGATGCTTCACTTCAGGTTTGCTGTATCCCTTGGACCTTCTTATTGACGATGAAACACCGAAATTGCATCCGAAATTAATACAAAAGGCACAATGCCGACATAAGTACAAGAGGACTGACACTCTAACTTTCTATGATTTGAACCTCTCCTGTGAGTCCAGTTTTAGATTCCGATGGTTCACTTCAGGTATACTGTATACCGTGGACCTTCTTATTGACGATGAAACACAGAAATTGCATCCGAATTTAATACAAATGTCACAATGCGGACTTAAGTACAAGAGGACCGACACTCTCACTTTCTATGATTTGAACCTCTTCTGTAACTCCAGTTTTAGATTCCGATGCTTCACTTCAGGTTTACTGTATCCCTTGGACCTTCTTATTGACGACGAAACACCGAAATTGCATCCGAAATTAATACAAAAGACACAATGCCGACTTAAGTACAAGAGGACTGACACTCTAACCTTCTATGATTTGAACCTCTCCTGTGAGTCCAGTTTTAGATTCCGATGGTTTACTTCAGGTTCACTGTATCCTATGGACTTTCTTATTTACGATGAAACACGGAAATTGCATCCGAATTAAATACAAAAGGCACAATGACGACTTAAGTACAAGAGGACTGACACTGTAACTTTCAACCATTTGAACCTCTCCTGTGAGTCCAGTTTTAGATTCCGATGCTTCACTTCAGGTTAACTGTATACCTTGGACATTCTTATTGACGATGAAACACAGAGATTGAGTACGAATTTAATACAAAAGGCACAATGCCGACTTAAGTACAAGAGGACTGACACTCAAACTTTCTATGATTTGAACCTCTCCTGTCAGTCCAGTTTTAGATTCCGATGCTTCACTTCAGGTTAACTGTATCCCTCGGACCTTCTTATTGACGATGAAACACAGAAATTGCTTCCGAATTTAATTCAAAAGGCACAATGCCGGCTTCAGTACAAGAGGACTGACCCTCTAACTTTTTATGATTTGAACCTCTCCTCTGAGTCCAATTTTAGATTCCGATGCTTCACTTCAGGTTTAGTGTATACCTTGGACCTTCTTTTTGACGATGAAACACAGATATTGCATCCAAACTTAGTACAAAAGGCACAATGACGACTTAAGTACAAGAGGACTGACACTCTAACTTTCTATGATTTGAACCTCTCCTGTGAGCCCAGTTTTAGATTCCGATGCTTCACTGAAGGTTTACTGTAATCCTTGGACCTTCTTATTGACGATGAAACTCAGAAATTGCATCCGAATTTAATACAAAAGGCACAATGCCGGCTTAAGTACAAGAGGACTGACACTCTAACGTTCTATGATTTGATCCTCTTCTGTGAGTCCAGTTTTAGATCCGATGGTTCACTTCAGGTTTGATGTATCCCTTGGACATTCGTATTTACGATGAAACACAGAAATTTCATTCGAATTCAATACAAAAGGCACAATGCCGACTTAAGTACAAGAGGACTGACACTGTATCTTTCAACCATTTGAACCTCTCCTGTGAGTCCAGTTTTAGATTCCGATGCTTCACTTCAGGTTAACTGTATCCATTGGACCTTCTTATTGACGATGAAACACAGAAATTGCTTCCGAATATAATACAAAATGCACAATGCCGACTTAAGTACAAGAGGACTGACACTCTAACTTTCTATGATTTGAAGCTCTCCTGTGAGTCCAGTTTTAGATTCCGATGGTTCACTTCAGGTTTACTGCATCCCTTGGACTTTCTTGTTGACGATGAAACACCGAAATTGCATCCGAAATTAATATAAAAGGCACAATGCCGACATAAGTACAAGAGGACTGACACTCTAACTTTCTATGATTTGAACCTCTCCTGTGAGTCCAGTTTTAGATTCCGATGGTTCACTTCAGGTATACTGTATACCGTGGACCTTCTTATTGACGATGAAACACAGAAATTGCATCCGAATTTAATACAAATGTCACAATGCGGACTTAAGTACAAGGGGACGGACACTCTCACTTTCTATGATTTGAACCTCTTCTTTAAGTCCAGTTTTAGGTTCCGATGGTTCACTTCAGGTTTACTGTATACCGTGGACCTTCTTATTGACGATGAAACACAGAAATTGCATCCGAATTTAATACAAAAGTCACAATGCCGACTTAAGTACAAGAGGACTGACACTCTAACTTTCTATGATTTGAACTTCTCCTGTGAGTCCAGTCTTAGATTCCGATGCTACACTTCAGGTTTACTGTATTCCTTGGACCTTCTTATTGACGATGAAACAAAGAAATTATATCCGAATTTTATACAAAAGTCACAATGCCGGCTTAAGTACAAGTGGACTGACACTCTCACTTTCTATGATTTGAACCTCTCCTGTGAGCCCAGTCTTAGATTCCGATGCTTCATTTCAGGTTTACTGTATCCCTTGGACCTTCTTATTGACGATGAAACACCGAAATTGCATCCGAAATTAATACAAAAGGCACAATGACGACTTAAGTACAAGAGGACTGACACTCTAACTTTCTATGATTTGAAGCTCTCCTGGGAGTCCAGTTTTAGATTCCGATGGTTCACTTCAGGTTTACTGCATCCCTTGGACTTTCTTATATATGATGAAACACAGAAATTGCTTCCGAATATAATACAAAAGGCACAATGCCGACTTAAGTACAAGAGGACTGACACTCTCACTTTCTATGATTTGAACCTCTCCTGTGAGTCCAGTCTTAGATTCCGATGCTTCACTTAAGGTTTACTTTATCCCTTGGAATTTCTTATTGACGATGAAACACAGAAATTGCATCCGAATTTAATACAAAAGGCACAATGTTGACTTAAGTACACGAGGACAGACACTCTAACTTTATATGATTTGAACCTCTCCTGTGAGTCCAGTTTTAGATTCCGATGCTTCACTTCAGGTTTACTGTATACCTTGGACATTCTTATTGACGATGAAACACAGAGATTGAGTCCGAATTTAATACAAAAGGCACAATGCCGACTTAAGTACAAGAGGACTGACACTCAAACTTTCTATGATTTGAACCTCTCCTGTGAGTCCAGTTTTAGATTGCGATGCTTCACTTCAGGTTTACTGTATACCTTGGAACTTCTTATTGACGATGAAACACAGAAATTGCATCCGAATTGAATACAAAAGGCACAATGCCGACTTATGTACAAGAAGACTGACACTCTAACTTTCTACGATTAGAACGTCTCCTGTGAGTCTAGTTTTAGATTCCGATACCTCACTTCAGGTTTACTGTATATTTTCGAACTTCTTATTGACGATGAAACACAGAAATTGCTTCCGAATTTAATACAAAAGGTACAATGGCGTCTTAAGTACAAGAGGACTGACACTCTAACTTTCAATGATATTAACCGCTCCTGTGAGTCCAGTTTTAGATTCCGATTCTTCACTTCAGGTTTACTGTATACCTTGGACATTCTTATTGACGATGAAACACAGAGATTGAGTCCGAATTTAATACAAAAGGCTCAATGCCGATTTAAGTACAAGAGGACTGACACTCTCACTTTCTATGATTTGAACCCCTCCTGTGAGTCTAGTCTTAGATTCCGATGCTTCACTTCAGAATTACTGTATCCCTTGGACCTTCTTATTGACGATGAAACACCGAAATTGCATCCGAAATTAATACAAAAGGCACAATGCCGGCTTAAGTACAAGAGGACTGACACTCTAACGTTCTATGATTTGATCCTCTCCTGTGAGTCCAGTTTTAGATTCCGATGGTTCACTTCAGGTTTACTGTATCCCTTGGACATTCGTATTTACGATGAAACACAGAAATTTCATTCGAATTAAATACAAAAGGCACAATGCCGACTTAAATACAAGAGGACTGACACTGTAACTTTCAACCATTTGAACCTCTCCTGTGAGTCCAGTTTTAGATTCCGATGCTTCACTTCAGGTTAACTGTATCCCTTGGACCTTCTTATTGACGATGAAACACAGAAATTGCTTCCGAATATAATACAAAATGCACAATGCCGACTTAAGTACAAGAGGACTGACACTCTAAATTTCTATGATTTGAACCTCTCCTGTGAGTCCAGTTTTAGATTCCGAAGCTTCACTTCAGGTTTACTGTATTACTTGGACCTTCTTATTGACGATGAAACACAGAAATTGCATCCGAATTTAATACAAAAGGCACAATGCTGACTTAAGTAAAAGAGGACTGACACTCTAACATTCTATGATTTGAACCTCTCCTGTGAGTCCAGTCTTAGATTACGATGCTTCACTTCAGGTTTACTGTATCCCTTGGACCTTCTTATTGACGATGAAACACCGAAATTGCTTCCGAAATTGATACAAAAGGCACAATGCCGACATAAGTACAAGAGGACTGACACTCTAACTTTCTATGATTTGAACCTCTCCTGTGAGTCCAGTTTTTGATTCCGATGGTTCACTTCAGGTATACTGTATACCGTGGACCTTCTTATTGACGATGAAACACAGAAATTGCATCCGAATTTAATACAAATGTCACAGTGCGGACTTAAGTACAAGAGGACCGACACTCTCACTTTCTACGATTTGAACCTCTTCTGTAAGTCCAGTTTTAGGTTCCGATGGTTCACTTCAGGTTTACTGTATACCGTGGACCTTCTTATTGACGATGAAACACAGAAATTGCATCCGAATTTAATACAAATGTCACAGTGCGGACTTAAGTACAAGAGGACTGACACTCTTACTTTCTATGATTTGAACTTCTCCTGTGAGTCCAGTCTTAGATTCCGATGCTTCACTTCAGGTTTACTGTATCCCTTGGACCTTCTTATTGACGATGAAACACAGAAATTGCATCCGAATTTTATACAAAAGTCACAATGCCGGCTTAAGTACAAGTGGACTGACACTCTCACTTTCTATGATTTGAACCTCTCCTGTGAGCCCAGTCTTAGATTCCGATGCTTCACTTCAGGTTTACTGTATCCCTTGGACCATCTTATTGACGATGAAACACCGAAATTGCATCCGAAATTAATACAAAAGGCACAATGCCGACTTAAGTACAAGAGGACTGACACTCTAACTTTCTATGATTTGAACCTCTCCTGTGAGTCCAGTTTTAGATTCCGATGGTTCACTTCAAGTTTACTGCATCCCTTGGACTTTCCTATATATGATGAAACACAGAAATAGCTTCCGAATATAATACAAAATCACAATGCCGACTTAAGTACAAGAGGACAGACACTCTAACTTTCTGTGATTTGAACCTCTCCTGTGAGTCCAGTCTTAGATTCCGATGCTTCACTTCAGGTTTACTGTATTACTTGGACATTCTTATTGACGATGAAACACAGAAATTGCATCCGAATTTAATACAAAAGGCACAATGCCGACTTAAGTACAAGAGGACTGACACACTCACTTTCTATGATTTGAACCTCTCCTGTGAGTCCAGTCTTAGATTCCGATGCTTCACTTCAGGTTTACTTTATCCCTTGGACCTTCTTATTGACGATGAAACACAGAAATTGCATCCGAATTTAATACAAAAGGCACAATGTTGACTTAAGTACACGAGGACTGACACTCTAACTTTATATGATTATCCTCTCCTGTGAGTCCAGTTTTAGATTCCGATGCTTCACTTCAGGTTTACTGTATACCTTGGACATTCTTATAGACGAAGAAACACAGAGATTGAGTCCGAATTTAATACAAAAGGCACAATGCCGGCTTAAGTACAAGAGGACTGACACTCAAACTTTCTATGATTTGAACCTCTCCTGTAAGTCCAGTTTTAGATTGCAATGCTTCACTTCAGGTTTACTGTATACCTTGGAACTTCTTATTGACGATGAAACACAGAAATTGCATCCGAATTTAATACAAAAGGCACAATGCCGACTTACGCACAAGAAGACTGGCACTCTAACTTTCTACGATTAGAACGTCTCCTTTGAGTCTAGTTTTAGATTCCGATACTTCACTTCAGGTTTACTGTATACTTTGGAACTTCTTATTGACGATGAAACGCAGAAATTGCTTCCGAATTTAATACAAAAAGTACAATGGCGTCTTAAGTACAAGAGGATTGACACTCTAACTTTCAATGATATTAACCGCTCCTGTGAGTCCAGCTTTAGATTCCGATGCTTCACTTCAGGTTTATTGTATTACTTGGACCTTTTTATTGACGATGAGACACATAAATTGCATCCGAATTTAATACAAAAGGCACAATGCCGATTTAAGTACAAGAGGACTGACACTCTCACTTTCTATGATTTGAACCTCTCCTGTGAGTCCAGTCTTAGATTCCGATGCTTCACTTCAAGTTTACTGTATCCCTTGGACCTTTATATTGACGATGAAACACAGTAATTGCATCCGAATATAATACAAAAATCACAATACCGACTTAAGTACAAGAGGTCTGACACTCTCAGTTTCTATGATTTGAACCTCTCCTGTGAGTCCAGTCCTAGATTCCGATGCTTCACTTCAAGTTTACTGTATCCCTTGGACCTTTATATTGACGATGAAACACAGTAATTGCATCCGAATTTTATACAAAAGTCACAATGCCGACTTAAGTACAAGAGGACTGACACTCTCACTTTCTATGATTTGAACCTCTCCTGTGAGTCCAGTCTTAGATTCCGATGCTTCAATCCAGGTTTACTGTATCCCTTGGACCTTCTTATTGACGATGAAACACCGAAATTGCATCCAAAATTAATACAAAATGCACAATGCCGACTCAAGTACAAGAGGACTGACACCGTAACTTTCAAACATTTGAACCTCTCCTGTGAGTCCAGTCTTAGATTCCGATGCTTCAGTTCAGGTTAACTGTATCCCTTGGACCTTCTTATTGACGATAAAACACAGAAATTGCTTCCGAATATAATACAAAAGGCACAATGCCGACTTAAGAACAAGAGGACTGACACTCTAAATTTCTATGATTTGAACCTCTTCTGTGAGTCCAGTTTTAGATTCCGATGCTTCACTTCAGGATTACTGTATTACTTGGACCTTCTTATTGACGATGAAACACAGATATTGCATCCAAATTTAATACAAAAGGTTCAATACCGACTTAAGTACAAGAGGACTGACACTCTCACTTTCTATGATTTGAACCTCTCCTGTGAGTCCAGTCTTAGATTCCGATGCTTCACTTCAGGTTTAGCGTATCCCTTGGACCTTCTTATTGACGATGAAACACCGAAATTGCATCTGAAATTAATACAAAAGGCACAATGCCGGCTTAAGTACACGACGACTGACACTCTAACTTTATATGATTTGAACCTCTCCTGTGAGTCCAGTTTTAGATTCCGATGCTTCACTTCAGGTTTACTGTATACCTTGGACATTCTTATTGACGATGAAACACAGAGATTGAGTCCGAATTTAATACAAAAGGCACAATGCCGACTTAAGTACAAGAGGACTGAGACTCAAACTTTCTATGATTTGAACCTCTCCTGTGAGTCCAGTTTTAGATTGCGATGCTTCACTTCAGGTTTACTGTATACCTTGGAACTTCTTATTGACGATGAAACACAGAAATTGCATCCGAATTTAATACAAAAGGTACAATGGCGTCTTAAGTACAAGAGGACTGACACTCTAACTTTCAATGATATTAACCGCTACTGTGAGTCCAGTTTTAGATTCCGATGCTTCACTTCAGGTTTACTGTATTACTTGGACCCTTTTATTGACGATGAAACACAGAAATTGCATCCGAATTTAATACAAAAGGCACAATGCCGATTTAAGTACAAGAGGAGTGACACTCTCACTTTCTATGATTTGAACCTCTCCTGTGAGTCCAGTCTTAGATTCCGATGCTTCACTTCAGAATTACTGTATCCCTTGGACATTCGTATTTACGATGAAACACAGAAATTTCATTCGAATTAAATACAAAAGGCACAATGCCGACTTAAGTACAAGAGGACTGACACTGTAACTTTCAACCATTTGAACCTCTCCTGTGAGTCCAGTTTTAGATTCCGATGCTTCACTTCAGGTTAACTGTATCCCTTGGACCTTCTTAATGACGATGAAACACCGAAATTGCATCCGAAATTAATACAAAAGGCACAATGCCGACATAAGTACAAGAGGACTGACACTCTAAATTTCTATGATTTGAACCTCTCCTGTGAGTCCAGTTTTAGATTCCGATGCTTCACTTCAGGATTACTGTATTACTTGGACCTTCTTATTGACGATGAAACACAGAAATTGCATCCGAATTTAATACAAAAGACACAATGTTGACTTAAGTACACGAGGACTGACACTCTAACTTTATATGATTTGAACCTCTCCCGTGAGTCCAGTTTTAGATTCCGATGCTTCACTTCAGGTTTACTGTATACCTTGGACATTCTTATTGACGATGAAACACAGAGATTGAGTCCGAATTTAATACAAAAGGCACAATGCCGACTTAAGTACAAGAGGACTGACACTCAAACTTTCTATGATTTGAACCTCTCCTGTGAGTTCAGTTTTAGATTGCGATGCTTCACTTCAGGTTTACTGTATACCTTGGAACTTCTTATTGACGATGAAACACAGAAATTGCATCCGAATTTAATACAAAAGGCACAATGCCGACTTATGTACAAGAAGACTGACACTCTAATTTTCTACGATTAGAACGTCTCCTGTGAGTCTAGTTTTAGATTCCGATACTTCACTTCAGGTTTACTGTATACTTTGGACCTTCTTATTGACGATGAAACACAGAAATTGCTTCCGAATTTAATACAAAAGATACAATGGCGTCTTAAGTACAAGAGGACTGACACTCTAACTTTCAATGATATTAACCGCTCCTGGGAGTCCAGTTTTAGATTCCGATGCTTCACTTCAGGTTTACTGTATTGCTTGGACCTTTTTATTGACGATGAAACACAGAAATTGCATCCGAATTTAATACAAAAGGCACAATGCCGATTTAAGTACAAGAGGACTGACACTCTCACTTTCTATGATTTGAACCTCTCCTGTGAGTCTAGTCCTAGATTCCGATGCTTCACTTCAAGTTTACTGTATCTCTTGGACCTTTATATTGACGATGGAACACAGTAATTGCATCCGAATTTTATACAAAATTCACAATGCCGACTTAAGTACAAAAGGACTGACACTCACACTTTCTATGATTTGAGCCTCGCCTGTGAGTCCAGTCTTAGATTCCGATGCTTCAATCCAGGTTTACTGTATCCCTTGGACCTTCTTATTGACGATGAAACACCGAAATTGCATTCAAAATTAATACAAAAAGCACAATGCCGACTTAAGTACAAGAGGACTGACACTGTAACTTTCAACCATTTGAACCTCTCCTGTGAGTCCAGTCTTAGATTCCGATGCTTCACTTCAGGTTAACTGTATCCCTTGGACCTTCTTATTGACGATGAAACACAGAGATTGCTTCCGAATATAATACAAAAGGCACAATGCCGACTTAAGAACAACAGGACTGACACTCTAAATTTCTATGATTTGAACCTCATCTGTGAGTCCAGTTTTAGATTCCGATGCTTCACTTCAGGATTACTGTATTACTTGGACCATCTTATTGACGATGAAACACAGAAATTGCATCCAAATTTAATACAAAAGGCACAATACCGACTTAAGTACAAGAGGACTGACACTCTCACTTTCTATGATTTGAACCTCTCCTGTGAGTCCAGTCTTAGATTCCGATGCTTCACTTCAGGTTTAGCGTATCCCTTGGACCTTCTTATTGACGATGAAACACCGAAATTGCATCTGAAATTAATACAAAAGGCACAATGCCGACTTAAGTACAAGAGGACTGACACTCTACCTTTCTATGATTTGAACCTCTCCTATGAGTCCAGTTTTAGATTCCGATGGTTCACTTCAGGTTTACTGTATACCGTGGACCTTCTTATTGACGATGAAACACAGAAATTGCATCCGAATTTAATACAAAAGTCACAATGCCGACTTAAGTACAAGAGGACTGACACTCTCACTTTCTATGATTTGAACCTCTCCTGTGAGTCCAGTTTTAGATTCCGATGGTTTACTTTAGGTTTACTGTATCCCTTGGACTTTCCTATTTACGATGAAACACAGAAATTGCATCCGAATTAAATACAAAACGCACAATGCTGACTGAAGTACAAGAAGACTGACACTCTCACTTTCTATGATTTGAACCTCTCCTGCGAGTCCAGTCTTAGATTCCGATGCTTCACTTCAGGTTTACTGTATCCCTTGGACCTTCTTATTGACGATGAATCACAGAAACTGCATCCGAATTTTATACAAAAGTCACAATGCCGACATAAGTACAAGAGGACTGACACTCTCACTTTCTATGATTTGAGCCTCTCCTGTGAGTCCAGTTTTAGATTCCGATGCTTCACTTCAGGTTTACTGTATTACTTGGGCCTTCTTATTGACGATGAAACACAGAAATTGCATCCGAATTTAATACAAAAGGCACAATGCCGATTTAACTACAAGAGGACTGACACTCTAACTTTCTATGATTTGAACCTCTCCTGTGAGTCCAGTTTTAGATTCCGATGATTCACTTCAGGTTTACTGTATACCGTGGACCTTCTTATTGTCGATGAAACACAGAAATTGCATCCGAATATAATACAAAAGTCACAATACCGACTTAAGTACAAGAGGACTGACACTCTCAGTTTCTATGATTTGAACCTCTCCTGTGAGTCCAGTCCTAGATTCCGATGCTTCACTTCAAGTTTACTGTATCCCTTGGACCTTTATATTTTCGATGAAACACAGAAATTGCATCCGAATTTTATACAAAGCCACAATGCCGCCTTAAGTACAAGAGGACTGACACTCTCACTTTCTATGATTTGAACCTCCCCTGTAAGTCCAGTCTTAGATTCCGATGCTTCACTTCAGGTTTACTGTATCCCTTGGACCTTCTTATTGACGATGAAACACCGAAATTGCATCCAAAATTAATACAAAAGGCACAATGCCGACTTAAGTACAAGAGGACTGACACTGTAACTTTCAACCATTTGAACCTCTCCTGTGAGTCCAGTCTTAGATTCCGATGCTTCACTTCAGGTTAACTGTATCCCTTGGACCTTCTTATTGACGGTGAAACACAGAAATTGCTTCCGAATATAATACAAAAGGCACAATGCCGACTTAAGTACAAGAGGACTGACACTCTAAATTTCTATGATTTGAACCTCTCCTGTGAGTCCAGTTTTAGATTCCGATGCTTCACTTCAGGATTACTGTATTACTTGGACCTTCTTATTGACGATGAAACACAGAAATTGCATCCAAATTTAATACAAAATGCACAATGTTGACTTAAGTACACGAGGACTGACACTCTAACTTTATATGATTTGAACCTCTCCTGTGAGTCCAGTTTTAGATTCCGATGCTTCACTTCAGGTTTACTGTATACCTTGGACATTCTTATTGACAATGAAACACATAGATTGAGTCCGAATTTAATACAAAAGGCACAATGCTGAGTTAAGTACAAGAGGACTGACACTCAAACTTTCTATGATTTGAACCTCTCCTGTGAGTCCAGTTTTAGATTGCGATGCTTCACTTCAGGTTTACTGTATACCTTGGAACTTCTTATTGACGATGAAACACAGAAATTGCATCCGAATTTAATACAAAAGGCACAATGCCGACTTATGTACAAGAAGACTGACACTCTAACTTTCTACGATTAGAACGTCTCCTGTGAGTCTAGTTTTAGATTCCGATGCTTCACTTCAGGTTAACTGTATCCCTTGGACCTTCTTATTGACGGTGAAACACAGAAATTGCTTCCGAATATAATACAAAAGGCACAATGCCGACTTAAGTACAAGAGGACTGACACTCTAAATTTCTATGATTTGAACCTCTCCTGTGAGTCCAGTTTTAGATTCCGATGCTTCACTTCAGGATTACTGTATTACTTGGACCTTCTTATTGACGATGAAACACCGAAATTGCATCCAAAATTAATACAAAAGGCACAATGCCGACTTAAGTACAAGAGGACTGACACTGTAACTTTCAACCATTTGAACCTCTCCTGTGAGTCCAGTCTTAGATTCCGATGCTTCACTTCAGGTTAACTGTATCCCTTGGACCTTCTTATTGACGATGAAACACAGAAATTGCTTCCGAATATAATACAATAGGCACAATGCCGACTTAAGAACAAGAGGACTGACACTCTAAATTTCTACGATTTGAACCTCTTCTGTGAGTCCAGTTTTAGATTCCGATGCTTCACTTCAGGATTACTGTATTACTTGGGCCTTCTTATTGACGATGAAACACAGAAATTGCATCCAAATTTAATACAAAAGGCACAATACCGACTTAAGTACAACAGGACTGACACTCTCACTTTCTATGATTTGAACCTTTCCTGTGAGTCCAGTCTTAGATTCCGATGCTTCACTTCAGGTTTACCGTATCCCTTGGACCTTCTTATTGACGATGAAACACCGAAATTGCATCTGAAATTAATACAAAAGGCACAATGCCGACTTAAGTACAAGAGGACTGACACTCTAACTTTCTATGATTTGAACCTCTCCTGTGAGTCCAGTTTTAGATTCCGATGATTCACTTCAGGTTTACTGTATACCGTGGACATTCTTATTGACGTTGAAACACAGAAATTGCGTCCGAATTTAATACAAAAGTCACAATGCCGACTTAAGTACAAGAGGACTGACACTCTCACTTTCTATGATTTGAACCTCTCCTGTGAGTCCAGTCTTAGATTCCGATGCTTCACTTCAGGTTTACTGTATCCCTTGGACCTTCTTACTGACGATGAAACACAGAAATTGCATCCGAATTTAATACAAAAGTCACAATGCCGACTGAAGTACAAGAGGACTAGCACTCTAACTTTCTATGATTTGAACCTCTCCTGTGAGTCCAGTCTTAGATTCCGATGCTTCACTTCAGGTTTACTGTATCCCTTGGACCTTCTTATTGACGACGAAACACCGAAATTGCGTCCGAAATTAATACAAAAGGCACAATGGCGACTTAAGTACAAGAGGACTGACACTTTAACTTTCTATGATTTGACCCTCTCCTGTGAGTCCAGTTTTAGATTCCGATGGTTTACTTTAGGTTTACTGTACCCCTTGGACTTTCTTATTTACGATGAAACACAGAAATTGCATCCGAATTAAATACAAAAGTCACAATGCCGACTTAAGTACAAGAGGACTGACACTCTCACTTTCTATGATTTGAACCTCTCCTGTGAGTCCAGTTTTAGATTCCGATGCTTCACTTCAGGTTTACTGCATTACTTGGGCCTTCTTATTGACGATGAAACACAGAAATTGCATCCGAATTTAATACAAAAGGCAACATGCCGATTTAAGTACAAGAGGACTGACACTCTCACTTACTATGATTTGAACCTCTCCTGTGAGTCCAGTCTTAGATTCCGATGCTTCACTTCAGAATTACTGTATCCCTTGGACCTTCTTATTGACGATGAAACACAGAAATTGCATCCGAATATAATACAAAAGTCACAATACCGACTTAAGTACAAGAGGACTGACACTCTCAGTTTCTATGATTTGAACCTCTCCTGTGAGTCCAGTTTTAGATTCCGATTGTTTACTTCAGGTTTACTGTATCCCTTGGACTTTCTTATTTACGATGAAACACGGAAATTGCATCCGAATAAAATACAAAAGGCACAATGACGACTTAAGTAAAAGAATACTGACACTGTGACTTTCAACCATTTGAACCTCTCCTGTGAGTCCAGTTTTAGATTCCGATGCTTCACTTTAGGTTAACTGTATCCATCGGACCTTCTTGTTGACGATGAAACACAGAAATTGCATCCGAATTTAATACAAAAGGCACATGCCGGCTTAAGTACAAGAGGACTGACACTCTAACGTTCTATGATTTGAACCTCTCCTGTGAGTCCAGTTTTAGATTCCGATGTTTACTTCAGGTTTACTGTATCCCTTGGACATTCGTATTTACGATGAAACACAGAAATTTCGTTCGAATTAAATACAAAAGGCACAATGCCGACTTAAGTACAAGAGGACTGACACTATAACTTTCAACCATTTGAACCTCTCCTGTGAGTCCAGTTTTAGATTCCGATGCTTCACTTCAGGTTAACTGTATCCCTTGGACCTTGTTATGGACGATGAAACACAGAAATTGCTTCCGAATATAATACAAAATGCACAATGCCGGCTTAAGTACAAGAGGACTGATCATCTAAATTTCTATGATTTGAACCTCTCCTGTGAGTCCAGTTTTGGATTCCAAAGCTTCACTTCAGGTTTACTGTATTACTTGGACCTTCTTATTGGCTATAAAACACAGAAATTGCATCCGAATTTAATACAAAAGGCACAATGCCGACTTAAGTACAAGAGGACTGACACTCTCACTTTCTATGATTTGAACCTCTCCAGTGAGTCCAGTCTTAGATTACGATGCTTCACTTCAGGTTTACCGTATCCCTTGGACCTTCTTATTGACGATGAAACACCGAAATTGCATCTGAAATTAATACAAAAGGCACAATGCCGACTTAAGTACAAGAGGACTGACACTCTAACTTTCTATGATTTGAACCTCTCCTGTGAGTCCAGTTTTAGATTCCGATGGTTCACTTCAGGTTTACTGTATACCGTGGACCTTCTTATTGACGATGAAACACAGAAATTGCATCCGAATTTAATTCAAAAGTCACAATGCCGACTTAAGTACAAGAGGACTGACACTCTTTCTTTCTATGATTTGAACCTCTCCTGTGAGTCCAGTCTTAGATTCCGATGCTTCACTTCAGGTTTAGTGTATCCCTTGGACCTTCTTATTGACGACGAAACACCGAAATTGCATCCGAAATTAATACAAAAGGCACAATGCCGACTTAAGTAAAAGAGGACTGACACTCTAACTTTCTATGATTTGAACCTCTCCTGTGAGTCCAGTTTTAGATTCCGATTGTTTACTTCAGGTTTACTGTATCCCTTGGACTTTCTTATTTACGATGAAACACGGAAATTGCATCCGAATAAAATACAAAAGGCACAATGACGACTTAAGTACAAGAGGACTGACACTGTGACTATCAACCATTTGAACCTCTCCTGTGAGTCCAGTTTTAGATTCCGATGCTTCACTTTAGGTTAACTGTATCCCTCGGACCTTCTTATTGACGATGAAACACAGAAATTGCTTCCGAATTTAATTCAAAAGGCACAATGCCGGCTTCAGTACAAGAGGATTGACACTCTAACTTTTTATGATTTGAACTCCTCCTGTGAGTCCAATTTTAGATTCCGATGCTTCACTTCAGGTTTACTGTATACCTTGGACCTTCTTATTGACGATGAAACACAGAAATTGCATCCGAATTTAATACAAAAGGCACAATGCCGACTTAAGTACAAGAGGACTGACATTCTCACTTTCTATGATTTGAACCTCTCCTGTGAGTCCAGTCTTAGATTCCGATGCTTCACTTCAGGTTTACCGTATCCCCTGGACCTTCTTATTGACGATGAAGCACCGAAATTGCATCTGAAATTAATACAAAAGGCACAATGCCGACTTAAGTACAAGAGGCCTGACACTCTAACTTTCTATGATTTGAACCTCTCCTGTGAGTCCAGTTTTAGATTCCGATATTTCACTTCAGGTTTACTGTATACCGTGGACCTTCTTATTGACGATGAAACACAGAAATTGCATCCGAATTTAATACAAAAGTCACAATGCCGACTTAAGTACAAGAGGACTGACACTCTCACTTTCTATGATTTGAACCTCTCCCGTGAGTCCAGTCTTAGATTCCGATGCTTCACTTCAGGTTTACTGTATCCCTTGGACCTTCTTACTGACGATGAAACACAGAAATTGCATCCGAATTTAATACAAAAGGCACAATGCCGACTTAAGTACAAGAGGACTGACACTCTAACTTTCTATGATTTGAACCTCTCCTGCGAGTCCAGTCTTAGATTCCGATGCTTCACTTCAAGTTTACTGTATCCCTTGGACCTTTATATTGACGATGAAACACAGAAATTGCATCCGAATTTTATACAAGGCCACAATGCCGACTTAAGTACAAGAGGACTGACACTCTCACTTTCTATGATTTGAACCTCCCCTGTGAGTCCAGTCTTAGATTCCGATGCTTCACTTCAGGTTTACTGTATCCCTTGGACCTTCTTATTGACGATGAAACACTGAAATTGCATCCAAAATTAATACAAAAGGCACAATGCCGACTTAAGTACAAGAGGACTGACACTGTACCTTTCAACCATTTGAACCTCTCCTGTGAGTCCAGTCTTAGATTCCGATGCTTCACTTCAGGTTAACTGTATCCCTTGGACCTTCTTATTGACGATGAAACACAGAAATTGCTTCCGAATATAATACAAAAGGCACAATGCCGACTTAAGTACAAGAGGACTGACACTCTCACTTTCTATGATTTGAACCTCTCCTATGAGTCCAGTCTTAGATTCCGATGCTTCACTTCAGGTTTACCGTATCCCTTGGACCTTCTTATTGACGATGTAACACCGAAATTGCATCTGAAATTAATACAAAACGCACAATGCCCACTTAAGTACAAGAGGACTGACACTCTAACTTTCTATGATTTGAACCTCTCCTGAGAGTCCAGTTTTAGATTCCGATGGTTCACTTCAGGTTTACTGTATACCGTGGACCTTCTTATTGACGATGAAACACAGAAATTGCATCCGAATTTAATACGAAAGTCACAATGCCGACTTAAGTACAAGAGGACTGACACTCTCACTTTCTATGATTTGAACCTCTCCTGTGAGTCCAGTTTTAGATTCCGATGGTTCACTTCAGGTTTACTGTATACCGTGGACCTTCTTATTGACGATGAAACACAGAAATTGCATCCGAATATAATACAAAAGTCACAATACCGACTTAAGTACAAGAGGACTGACACTCTCAGTTTCTATGATTTCAACCTCTCCTGTGAGTCCAGTCCTAGATTCCGATGCTTCACTTCAAGTTTACTGTATCCCTTGGACCTTTATATTGACGATGAAAAACAGTAATTGCATCCGAATTTTATACAAAGCCACAATGCCGACTTAAGTACAAGAGGACTGACACTCTCACTTTCTATGATTTGAAACTCCCCTGTGAGTCCAGTCTTAGATTCCGATGCTTCACTTCAGGTTTACTGTATCCCTTGGACCTTCTTATTGACGATGAAACACCGAAATTGCATCCAAAATTAATACAAAAAGCACAATGCCGACTTAAGTACAAGAGGGACTGACATTGTAACTTTCAACCATTTGAAACCTCTCCTGTGAGTCCAGTCTTAATTTCCGATGCTTCACTTCAGGTTAACTGTATCCCTTGGACCTTCTTATTGACGATGAAACACAGAAATTGCTTCCGAATATAATACAAAAGGCACAATGCCGACTTAAGTACAAGAGGACTGACACTCTAAATTTCTATGATTTGAACCTCTCCTGTGAGTCCAGTTTTAGTTTCCGATGCTTCACTTCAGGATTACTGTATTACTTGGACCTTCTTATTGACGATGAAACACAGAAATTGCATCCGAATTTAATACAAAAGGCACAATGCCGACTTAAGTACAAGAGGACTGACACTCTCACTTTCTATGATTTGAACCTCTCCTGTGAGTCCAGTCTTAGATTCCGATGCCTCACTTCAGGTTTACCGTATCCCCTGGACCTTCTTATTGATGATGAAGCACCGAAATTGCATCTGAAATTAATACAAAAGGCACAATGCCGACTTAAGTACAAGAGGACTGACACTCTAACTTTCTATGATTTGAACCTCTCCTGTGAGTCCAGTTTTAGATTCCGATGGTTCACTTCAGGTTTACTGTATACCGTGGACCTTCTTATTGACGATGAAACACAGAAATTGCATCCGAATTTAATACAAAAGTCACAATGCCGACTTAAGTACAAGAGGACTGACACTCTCACTTTCTATGATTTGAACCTTTCCTGTGAGTCCAGTCTTAGATTCCGATGCTTCACTTCAGGTTTACTGTATCCCTTGGACCTTCTTACTGACGATGAAACACAGAAATTGCATCCGAATTTAATACAAAAATCACAATGCCGACTTAAGTACAAGAGGACTAACACTCTAACTTTCTATATTTGAACCTCTCCTGTGAGTCCAGTCTTAGATTCCGATGCTTCACTTCAGGTTTCGTGTATCCCTTGGACCTTCTTATTGACGACGAAACACCGAAATTGCATCCGAAATTAATACAAAAGGCACAATGCCGACTTAAGTACAAGAGGACTGACACTCTAACTTTCTATGATTTGAACCCCTCCTGTGAGTCCAGTTTTAGATTCCGATGTTCACTTCTGGTTTACTGTATCCCTTGGACATTCGTATTTACGATGAAACACAGAAATTTCGTTCGAATTAAATACAAAAGGCACAATGCCGACTTAAGTACAAGAGGACTGTCACTATAACTTTCAACCATTTGTACCTCTCCTGTGAGTCCAGTTTTAGATTCCGATGCTTCACTTCAGGTTAACTGTATCCCTTGGACCTTCTTATTGACGATGAAACACAGAAATTGCTTCCGAATATAATACAAAATGCACAATGCCGACTTAAGTACAAGAGGTCTGACACTCTAAATTTCTATGATTTGAACCTCTCCTGTGAGTCCAGTTTTAGATTCCAAAGCTTCACTTCAGGTTTCCTGTATTACTTGGACCTTCTTATTGGCTATGAACCACAGAAATTGCATCCGAATTTAATACAAAAGGCACAATGCCGACTTAAGTAAAAGGTGACTGACACTCTCACTTTCTATGATTTGAACCTCTCCTGTGAGTCCAGTCTTAGATTACGATGCTTCACTTCTGGTTTACTGTATCCCTTGGACATTCTTATTGCCGATGAAACACCGAAATTGCATCCGAAATTAATACAAAAGGCACAATGGCGACATAAGTACAAGAGGACTGACACTCTAACTTTCTACGATTTGAACCCCTCCTGTGAGTCCAGTCCAAGATTCCGATGCTTCACTTCAAGTTTACTGTATCCCTCGGACCTTTATATTGACGATGAAACACAGAAATTGCATCCGAATTTTATACAAAGCCACAATGCCGACTTAAGTACAAGAGGACTGACACTCTCATTATCTATGATTTGAACCTCCCCTGTGAGTCCAGTCTTAGATTCCGATGCTTCACTTCAGGTTTTCTGTATCCCTTGGACCTTCTTATTGACGATGAAACACCGAAATTGCATCCAAAATTAATACAAAAGGCACAATGCCGACTTAAGTACAAGAGGACTGACACTGTACCTTTCAACCATTTGAACCTCTACTGTGAGTCCAGTCTTAGATTCCGATGCTTCACTTCAGGTTAACTGTATCCCTTGGACCTTCTTATTGACGGTGAAACACAGAAATTGCTTCCGAATATAATACAAAAGGCACAATGCCGACTTAAGTACAAGAGGACTGACACTCTAACTTTCTATGATTTGAACCTCTCCTGTGAGTCCAGTTTTAGATTCCGATGGTTCACTTCAGGTTTACTGTATACCGTGGACCTTCTTATTGACGATGAAACACAGAAATTGCATCCGAATTTAATACAAAAGTCACAATGCCGACTTAAGTCCGAGAGGACTGACACTCTCACTTTCTATGATTTGAACCTCTCCTGTGAGTCCAGTCTTAGATTCCGATGCTTCACTTCAGGTTTACTGTATCCCTTGGACCTTCTTACTGACGATGAAACACAGACATTGCATCCGAATTTAATACAAAAGTCCACAATGCCGACTTAAGTACAAGAGGACTAACACTCTAACTTCCTATGATTTGAACCTCTCCTGTGAGTCCAGACTTAGATTCCGATGCTTCACTTCAGGTTTACTGTATCCCTTGGACCTTCTTATTGACGACGAAACACCGAAATTGCATCCGAAATTAATACAAAAGGCACAATGGCGACTTAAGTACAAGAGGACTGACACTCTAACTTTCTATGATTTCAACCTCTCCTGTGAGTCCAGTTTTAGATTCCGATGGTTTACTTTAGGTTTACTGTATCCCTTGGACTTTCTTATTTACGATGAAACACAGAAATTGCATCCGAATTAAATACAAAAATCACAATGCTGTCTTAAGTACAAGAGGACTGACACTCTCACTTTCTATGATTTGAACCTCTCCTGTGAGTCCAGTCTTAGATTCCGATGCTTCACTTCAGGTTTACTGTATCCCTTGGACCTTCTTATTGACGATGAAACACAGAAACTGCATCCGAATTTTATATAAAAGTCACAATGCCGCCTTACGTACAAGAGGACTGACACTCCCCCTTTCTACGATTTGAACCCCTCCTGTGAGTCCAGTTTTAGATTCCGATGCTTCACTTCTGGTTTACTGTATTACTTGGGCCTTCTTATTGACGATGAAACACAGAAATTGCATCCGAAATTAATACAAAAGGCACAATGGCGACTTAAGTACAAGAGGACTAACACTCTAACTTTCTATGATTTGAACCTCTCCTGTGAGTCCAGTCTTAGATTCCGATGCTTCACTTCAGGTTTACTGTATCCCTTGGACCTTCTTATTGACGACGAAAAACCGAAATTGCATCCGACATTAATACAAAAGGCACAATGGCGACTTAAGTACAAGAGGACTGACACTCTAACTTTCTATGATTTCAACCTCTCCTGTGAGTCCAGTTTTAGATTCCGATGGTTTACTTTAGGTTTACTGTATCCCTTGGACTTTCTTATTTACGATGAAACACAGAAATTGCATCCGAATTAAATACAAAAATCACAATGCTGACTTAAGTACAAGAGGACTGACACTCTCACTTTCTATGATTTGAACCTCTCCTGTGAGTCCAGTCTTAGATTCCGATGCTTCACTTCAGGTTTACTGTATCCCTTGGACCTTCTTATTGACGACGAAACACCGAAATTGCATCCGAATTTAATACAAAGGCACAATGCCGATTTAAGTACAAGAGGACAGACACTCTCACTTTCTATGATTTGAACCTCTCCTGTGAGTCCAGTCTTAGATTCCGATGCTTCACCTTCAGAATTACCTTATCCCTTGGACCTTCTTATTGACGATGAAACACCGAAATTGCATCCGAAATTAATACAAAAGTCACAATGCCGACTTAACTACAAGAGGGACTGACACTCTAACTTTCTATGATTTGAACCTCTCCTGTGAGTCCACTTTTAGATTCCGATGGTTCACTTGAGGTTTACTGTATACCGTGGACCTTCTTATTGACGATGAAACACAGAAATTGCATCCGAATTATAATACAAAAGTCACAATACCGACTTAAGTACAAGAGGACTGACACTCTCATTTTCTATGATTTGAACTTCTCCTGTGAGTCCAGTCCTAGATTCCGATGCTTCACTCCAAGTTTACTGTATCCCTTGGACCTTTATATTGACGATGAAACACAGAAATTGCATCCGAATTTTATACAAAGCCACACTGCCGACTTAAGTACAAGAGGACTGACACTCTCACTTTCTATGATTTGAACCTCCCCTGTGAGTCCAGTCTTAGATTCCGATGCTTCACTTCAGGTTTACTGTATCCCTTGGACCTTCTTATTGACGATGAAACACCGAAATAGCATCCAAAATTAATACAAAAGGCACAATGCCGACTTAAGTACAAGAGGACTGACACTGTAACTTTCAACCATTTGAACCTCTCCTGTGAGTCCAGTCTTAGATTCCTATGCTTCACTTCAGGTTAACTGTATCCCTTGGACCTTCTTATTGACGATGAAACACAGAAATTGCTTCCGAATATAAGACAAAAGGCACAATGCCGACGTAAGTACAAGAGGACTGACACTCTAATTTCTATGATTTGAACCTCTCCTGTGAGTCCAGTTTTAGATTCCGATGCTTCACTTCAGGATTACTGTATTACATGGACCTTCTTATTGACGATGAAACAGAGAAATTGCATCCGAATTTAATACAAAAGGCACAATGCCGACTTAAGTACAAGAGGACTGACACTCTCACTTTCTATGATTTGAACCTCTCCTGTGAGTCCTGTCTTAGATTCCGATGCTTCACTTCAGGTTTACCGTATCCCTTGGACCTTCTTATTGACGATGAAACACCGAAATTGCATCTGAAATTAATACAAAAGGCACAATGCCGACTTAAGTACAAGAGGACTGACACTCTAACTTTCTATGATGTGAACCTCTCCTGTGAGTCCAGTTTTAGATTCCGATGGTTCACTTCAGGTTTACTGTATACCGTGGACCTTCTTATTGACGATGAAACACAGAAATTGCATCCGAATTTAATACAAAAAGTCACAATGCCGACTTAAGTACAAGAGGACTGACACTGTAACTTTCAACCATTTGAACCTCTCCTGTGAGTGCAGTCTTAGATTCCGATGCTTCACTTCAGGTTAACTGTATCCCTTGGACCTTCTTATTGACGATGATACACAGAAATTGCTTCCGAATATAATACAAAAGGCACAATGCCAACTTAAGTACAAGAGGACTGACACTCTAAATTTCTATGATTTGAACCTCTCCTGTGTGTCCAGTTTTTAGATTCCTATGGTCTACTTCAGGTTTACTATATCCCTTGGACTTTCTTATTTACGATGAAACACGGAAATTGCATCCGAATTAAATACAAAAGGCACAATGACGACTTAAGTACAAGAGGACTGACACTGTGACTTTCAACCATTTGAACCTCTCCTGTGAGTCCAGTTTTAGATTCCGATGCTTCACTTTAGGTTAACTGTATCCCTCGGACCTTCTTATTGACGATGAAACACAGAAATTGCTTCCGAATTTAATTCAAAAGGCACAATGCCGGCTTCAGTACAAGAGGATTGACACTCTAACTTTTTATGATTTGAACCTCTCCTGTGAGTCCAATTTTAGATTCCGATGCTTCACTTCAGGTTTACTGTATACCTTGGACCTTCTTATTGACGATGAAACACAGAAATTGCATCCGAACGTAGTACAAAAGGCACAATGCCGACTTAAGTACAAGAGGACTGACACTCTAACTTTCTATGATTTGAACCTCTCCTGTGAGTCCGGTTTAGGTTCCGATGCTTCACTGAAGGTTTACTGTAACCCTTGGACCTTCTTATTGACGATGAAACACAGAAATTGCATCCGAATTTAATACGAAAGGCAAAATGCCGGCTTAAGTACAAGAGGTCTGACACTCTAAATTTCTATGATTTGAACCTCTCCTGTGAGTCCAGTTTTAGATTCCAAAGCTTCACTTCAGGTTTACTGTATTACTTGGACCTTCTTATTGGCTATGAAACACAGAAATTGCATCCGAATTTAATACAAAAGGCACAATGCCGACTTAAGTAAAAGATGACTGACACTCTCACTTTCTATGATTTGAACCTCTCCTGTGAGTCCAGTCTTAGATTACGATGCTTCACTTCAGGTTTACTGTATCCCTTGGACATTCTTATTGACGATGAAACACCGAAAATGCATCCGAAATTAATACAAAAGGCACAATGGCGACATAAGTACAAGAGGACTGGCACTCTAACTTTCTACGATTTGAACCTCTCCTGTCAGTCCAGTCCAAGATTCCGATGCTTCACTTCAAGTTTACTGTATCCCTCGGACCTTTATATTGACGATGAAACACAGAAATTGCATCCGAATTTTATACAAAGCCACAATGCCGACTTAAGTACAAGAGGACTGACACTCTCATTATCTATGATTTGAACCTCCCCTGTGAGTCCAGTCTTAGATTCCGATGCTTCACTTCAGGTTTTCTGTATCCCTTGGACCTTCTTATTGACGATGAAACACCGAAATTGCATCCAAAATTAATACAAAAGGCACAATGCCGACTTAAGTACAAGAGGACTGACACTGTACCTTTCAACCATTTGAACCTCTACTGTGAGTCCAGTCTTAGATTCCGATGCTTCACTTCAGGTTAACTGTATCCCTTGGACCTTCTTATTGACGGTGAAACACAGAAATTGCTTCCGAATATAATACAAAAGGCACAATGCCGACTTAAGTACAAGAGGACTAACACTCTAACTTTCTATGATTTGAACCTCTCCTGTGAGTCCAGTCTTAGATTCCGATGCTTCACTTCAGGTTTACTGTATCCCTTGGACCTTCTTATTGACGACGAAACACTGAAATTGCATCCGAAATTAATACAAAAGGCACAATGGCGACTTAAGTACAAGAGGACTGACACTCTCACTTTCTATGATTTGAACCTCTCCTGTGAGTCCAGTCTTAGATTCCGATGCTTCACTTCAGGTTTACTGTATCCCTTGGACCTTCTTACTGACGATGATACAAAGACATTGCATCCGAATTTAATACAAAAGTCACAATGCCGACTTAAGTACAAGAGGACTAACACTCTAACTTTCTATGATTTGAACCTCTCCTGTGAGTCCAGTCTTAGATTCCGATGCTTCACTTCAGGTTTACTGTATCCCTTGGACCTTCTTATTGACGACGAAACACTGAAATTGCATCCGAAATTAATACAAAAGGCACAATGGCGACTTAAGTACAAGAGGACTGACACTCTAAGTTTCTATGATTTCAACCTCTCCTGTGAGTCCAGTTTTAGATTCCGATGGTTTACTTTAGGTTTACTGTATCCCTTGGACTTTCTTATTTACGATGAAACACAGAAATTGCATCCAAATTAAATACAAAAATCACAATGCTGACTTAAGTACAAGAGGACTGACACTCTCACTTTCTATGATTTGAACCTCTCCTGTGAGTCCAGCCTTAGATTCCGATGCTTCACTTCAGGTTTACTATATCCCTTGGACCTTCTTATTGACGATGAAACACAGAAACTGCATCCGAATTTTATATAAAAGTCACAATGCCGCCTTACGTACAAGAGGACTGACACTCCCCCTTTCTATGATTTGAACCTCTCCTGTGAGTCCAGTTTTAGATTCCGATGCTTCACTTCTGGTTTACTGTATTACTTGGGCCTTCTTATTGACGATGAAACACAGAAATTGCATCCGAATTTAATACAAAAGGCACAATGCCGATTTAAGTACAAGAGGACTGACACTCTCACTTTCTATGATTTGAACCTCTCCTGTGAGTCCAGTCTTAGATTCCGATGCTTCACTTCAGAATTACCTTATCCCTTGGACCTTCTTATTGACGATGAAACACCGAAATTGCATCCGAAATTAATACAAAAGTCACAATGCCGACTTAACTACAAGAGGACTGACACTCTAACTTTCTATGATTTGAACCTCTCCTGTGAGTCCACTTTTAGATTCCGATGGTTCACTTCAGGTTTACTGTATACCGTGGACCTTCTTATTGACGATGAAACACAGAAATTGCATCCGAATATAATACAAAAGTCACAATACCGACTTAAGTACAAGAGGACTGACACTCTCATTTTCTATGATTTGAACTTCTCCTGTGAGTCCAGTCCTAGATTCCGATGCTTCACTTCAAGTTTACTGTATCCCTTGGACCTTTATATTGACGATGAAACACAGAAATTGCATCCGAATTTTATACAAAGCCACACTGCCGACTTAAGTACAAGAGGACTGACACTCTCACTTTCTATGATTTGAACCTCCCCTGTGAGTCCAGTCTTAGATTCCGATGCTTCACTTCAGGTTTACTGTATCCCTTGGACCTTCTTATTGACGATGAAACACCGAAATAGCATCCAAAATTAATACAAAAGGCACAATGCCGACTTAAGTACAAGAGGACTGACACTGTAACTTTCAACCATTTGAACGTCTCCTGTGAGTCCAGTCTTAGATTCCGATGCTTCACTTCAGGTTAACTGTATCCCTTGGACCTTCTTATTGACGATGAAACACAGAAATTGCTTCCGAATATAAGACAAAAGGCACAATGCCGACTTAAGTACAAGAGGACTGACACTCTAAATTTCTATGATTTGAACCTCTCCTGTGAGTCCAGTTTTAGATTCCGATGCTTCACTTCAGGATTACTGTATTACATGGACCTTCTTATTGACGATGAAACACAGAAGTTGCATCCGAATTTAATACAAAAGGCACAATGCCGACTTAAGTACAAGAGGACTGACACTCTCACTTTCTATGATTTGAACCTCTCCTGTGAGTCCTGTCTTAGATTCCGATGCTTCACTTCAGGTTTACCGTATCCCTTGGACCTTCTTATTGACGATGAATTACCGAAATTGCATCTGAAATTAATACAAAAGGCACAATGCCGACTTAAGTACAAGAGGACTGACACTCTAACTTTCTATGATGTGAACCTCTTCTGTGAGTCCAGTTTTAGATTCCGATGGTTCACTTCAGGTTTACTGTATACCGTGGACCTTCTTATTGACGATGAAACACAGAAATTGCATCCGAATTTAATACAAAAGTCACAATGCCGACTTAAGTACAAGAGGACTGACACTGTAACTTTCAACCATTTGAACCTCTCCTGTGAGTGCAGTCTTAGATTCCGATGCTTCACTTCAGGTTAACTGTATCCCTTGGACCTTCTTATTGACGATGATACACAGAAATTGCTTCCGAATATAATACAAAAGGCACAATGCCAACTTAAGTACAAGAGGACTGACACTCTAAATTTCTATGATTTGAACCTCTCCTGTGAGTCCAGTTTTAGATTCCGATGGTTTACTTCAGGTTTACTGTATCCCTTGGACTCTCTTATTTACGATGAAACACGGAAATTGCATCCGAATTAAATACAAAAGGCACAATGACGACTTAAGTACAAGAGGACTGACACTGTGACTTTCAACCATTTGAACCTCTCCTGTGAGTCCAGTTTTAGATTCCGATGCTTCACTTTAGGTTAACTGTATCCCTCGGACCTTGTTATTGACGATGAAACACAGAAATTGCTTCCGAATTTAATTCAAAAGGCACAATGCCGGCTTCAGTACAAGAGGACTGACACTCTAACTTTTTATGATTTGAACCTCTCCTGTGAGTTCAATTTTAGATTCCGATGCTTCACTTCAGGTTTACTGTATACCTTGGACCTTCTTATTGACGATGAAACATAGAAATTGCATCCGAACTTAGTACAAAAGGCACAATGCCGACTTAAGTACAAGAGGACTGACACTCCCACTTTCTATGATTTGAACCTCTCCTGTGAGTCCAGTTTTAGATTCCGATGCTTCACTGAAAGTTTACTGTAATCCTTGGACCTTCTTATTGACGATGAAACACAGAAATTGCATCCGAATTTAATACAAAAGGCACAATGCCGGCTTAAGTACGAGAGGACTGACACACTAACGTTCTATGATTTGAACCTCTCCCGTGAGTCCAGTTTTAGTTTCTGATGTTCACTTCAGGTTTACTGTATCCCTTGGACATTCGTATTTACGATGAAACACAGAAATTTCGTTCGAATTAAATACAAAATGCACAATGCCGACTTAAGTACAAGAGGACTGACACTATAACTTTCAACCATTTGAACCTCTCCTGTGAGTCCAGTTTTAGATTCCGATGCTTCACTTCAGGTTAACTGTATCCCTTGGACCTTCTTATTGACGATGAAACACAGAAATTGCTTCCGAATATAATACAAAATGCACAATGCCCGACTTAAGTACAAGAGGACTGACACTCTAAATTTCTATGATTTGAACCTCTCTTGTGAGTCCAGTTTTAGATTCCAAAGCCTTCACTTCAGGTTTACTGTATTACTGGGACCTTCTTATTGGCTATGAAACACAGAAATTGCATCCAAATTTAATACCAAAGGCACAATACCGACTTAAGTAAAAGAGGCCTGACACTCTCACTTTCTATGATTTGAACCTCTCCTGTGAGTCCAGTCTTAGATTACGATGCTTCACTTCAGGTTTACTGTATCCCTTGGACCTTCTTATTGACGATGAAACACCGAAATTGCATCCAAACTTAATACAAAAGGCACAAAGCCGACTTAAGTACAAGAGGACTGACACTGTAACTTTCAACCATTTGAACCTCTCTTGTGAGTCCAGTCTTAGATTCCGATGCTTCACTTCAGGTTAACTGTATGCCTTGGACCTTCTTATTGACGATGAAACAAAGGAATTGCTTCCGAATATAATACAAAAGGCACAATGCCGACTTAAGTACAAGAGGACTGACACTCTAAATTTCTATGATTTGAAACTCTCCTGTGAGTCCAGTTTTAGATTCCGATGCTTCACTTCAGGATGACTGTATTACTTGGACCTTCTTATTGACGATGAAACACAGAATTTGCATCCGAATTTAATACAAAAGGCACAATGCCGACTTAAGTACAAGAGGACTGACACTCTCACTTTCTATGATTTGAACCTCTCCTGTGAGTCCAGTCTTAGAATCCGATGCTTCACTTCAGGTTTACCGTATCCCTTGGACCTTCTTATTGACGATGAAACACCGAAATTGCATCTGAAATTAATACAAAAGGCACAATGCCGACTTAAGTACAAGAGGACTGACACTCTAACTTTCTATGATTTGAACCTCTCCTGTGAGTCCAGTTTTAGATTCCGATGGTTCACTTCAGGTTTACTTTATACTGTGGACCTTCTTATTGACGATGAAACACAGAAATTGCATCCGAATTTAATACAAAAGTCACAATGCCGACTTAAGTACAAGAGGACTGACACTCTCACTTTCTATGATTTGACCCTCTCCTGTGAGTCCAGTCTTAGATTCCGATGCTTCACTTCAGGTTTACTGTATCCCTTGGACCTTCTTACTGACGATGAACCACAGAAATTGCATCCGAATTTAATACAAAAGGCACAATGCCGACTTCAGTACAAGAGGACTGACACTCTAAATTTCTATGATTTGAACCTCTCCTGTGAGTCCAGTTTTAGATTCCGATGCTTCACTTCAGGATTACTGTATTACCTGGACCTTCTTATTGACGATGAAACACAGAAATTGCATCCGAATTTAATACAAAAGGCACAATGCCGACTTAAGTACAAGAGGACTGACACTCTAACTTTCTATGATTTGAACCTCTCCTGTGAGTCCAGTCTTAGATTCCGATGCTTCACTTCAGGTTTACCGTATCCCTTGGACCTTCTTATTGACGATGAAACACCGAAATTGCATCTGAAATTAATCCAAAAGTCACAATGCCGACTTAAGTACAAGAGGACTGACACTCTCACTTTCTAAGATTTGAACCTCTCCTGTGAGTCCAGTCCTAGATTCCGATGCTTCACTTCAAGTTTACTGTATCCCTTGGACCTTTATATTGACGATGAAACACAGAAATTGCATCCGAATTTTATACAAACCACAATGCCGACTTAAGTACAAGAGGACTGACACTCTCACTTTCTATGATTTGAACCTCCCCTGTGAGTCCAGTCTTAGATTCCGATGCTTCACTTCAGGTTTACTATATCCCTTGGACCTTCTTATTGACGATGAAACACCGAAATTGAATCCAAAATTAATACAAAAGGCACAATGCCGACTTAAGTACAAGAGGACTGACACTGTAACTTTCAACCATTTGAACCTCTCCTGTGAGTCCAGTCTTAGATTCCGATGCTTCACTTCAGGTTAACTGTATCCCTTGGACCTTCTTATTGACGATGAAACTTGGAAATTGCTTCCGAATATAATACAAAAGGCACAATGCAGACTTAAGTACAAGAGGACTGACACTCTAAATTTCTACGATTTGAACCTCTCCTGTGAGTCCAGTTTTAGATTCCGATGCTTCACTTCAGGATTACTGTATTACTTGGACCTTCTTATTGACGATGAAACACAGAAATTGCATCCGAATTTAATACAAAAGGCACAATGCCGACTTAAGTACAAGAGGACTGACACTCTCACTTTCTATGATTTGAACCTCTCCTGTGAGTCCAGTCTTAGATTCCGATGCTTCACTTCAGGTTTACCGTATCCATTGGACCTTCTTATTGACGATGAAACACCGAAATTGCATCTGAAATTAATACAAAAGGCACAATGCCGACTTAAGTACAAGAGGACTGACACTCTAAATTTCTATGATTTGAACCTCTCCTGTGAGTCCAGTTTTAGATTCCGATGGTTCACTTCAGTTTTACTGTTTACCGTGGACCTTCTTATTGACGATGAAACACAGAAATAGCATCCGAATTTAATACAAAAGGCACAATGCCGACTTAAGTACAAGAGGACTGACACTCTCACTTTCTATGATTTGACCCTCTCCTGTGAGTGCAGTCTTAGATTCCGATGCTTCACTTCAGGTTTACTGTATCCCTTGGACCTTCTTATTGACGATGAAACACCGAAATTGCATCTGAAATTAATACAAAAGGCACAATGCCGACTTAAGTACAAGAGGACTGACACTCTAACTTTCTATGATTTGAACCTCTCCTGTGAGTCCAGTTTTAGATTCCGATGGTTCACTTCAGGTTTACTGTATACCGTGGACCTTCTTATTGACGATGAAACACAGAAATTGCATCCGAATTTAATACAAAAGTCACAATGCCGACTTAAGTACAAGAGGACTGACACTCTCACTTTCTATGATTTGACCCTCTCCTGTGAGTCCAGTCTTAGATTCCGATGCTTCACTTCAGGTTTACTGTATCCCTTGGACCTTCTTACTGACGATGAACCACAGAAATTGCATCCGAATTTAATACAAAAGGCACAATGCCGACTTCAGTACAAGAGGACTGACACTCTAAATTTCTATGATTTGAACCTCTCCTGTGAGTCCAGTTTTACATTCCGATGCTTCACTTCAGGATTAATGTATTACCTGGACCTTCTTATTGACGATGAAACACAGAAATTGCATCCGAATTTAATACAAAAGGCACAATGCCGACTTAAGTACAAGAGGACTGACACTCTAACTTTCTATGATTTGAACATCTCCTGTGAGTCCAGTCTTAGATTCCGATGCTTCACTTCAGGTTTACCGTATCCCTTGGACCTTCTTATTGACGATGAAACACCGAAATTGCATCTGAAATTAATACAAAAGGCACAATGCCGACTTAAGTTCAAGAGGACTGACACTCTCACTTTCTATGATTTGAACCTCTCCTGTGAGTCCAGTCTTAGATTCCGATGCTTCACTTCAGGTTTACCGTATCCATTAGACCTTCTTATTGACGATGAAACACCGAAATTGCATCTGAAATTAATACAAAAGGCACAATGCCGACTTAAGTACAAGAGGACTGACACTCTAACTTTCTATGATTTGAACCTCTCCTGTGAGTCCAGTTTTAGATTCCGATGGTTCACTTCAGGTTTACTGTATACCGTGGACCTTCTTATGGACGATGAAACACAGAAATTGCATCCGAATTTAATACAAAAGTCACAATGCGGACTTAAGTACAAGAGGACTGACACTCTCACTTTCTATGATTTGAACCTCTCCTGTGAGTCCAGTCTTAGATTCCGATGCTTCACTTCAGGTTTACTGTATCCCTTGGACCTTCTTACTGACGATGAACCACAGAAATTGCATCCGAATTTAATACAAAAGTCACAATGCCGACTTAAGTACAAGAGGACTAACAATCTAACTTTCTATGATTTGAACCTCTCCTGTGAGTCCAGTCTTAGATTCCGATGCTTCACTTCAAGTTTAGTGTATCCCTTGGACCTTCTTATTGACGACGAAACACCGAAATTGCATCCGAAATTAATACAAAAGGCACAATGCCGACTTAAGTACAAGAGGACTGACACTCTAACTTTCTATGATTTGAACCTCTCCTGTGTGTCCAGTTTTAGATTCCGATGGTTTACTTCAGGTTTACTGTATCCCTTGGACCTTCTTATTTACGATGAAACACGGAAATTGGATCCGAATTAAATACAAAAGGCACAATGACGACTTAAGTACAAGAGGACTGACACTGTGACTTTCAACCATTTGAACCTCTCCTGTGAGTCCAGTTTTAGATTCCGATGCTTCACTTTAGGTTAACTGTATCCCTCGGACCTTCTTATTGACGATGAAACACAGAAATTGCTTCCGAATTTAATTCAAAAGGCACAATGCCGGCTTCAGTACAAGAGCACTGACACTCTAACTTTTTATGATTTGAACCTCTCCCGTGAGTCCAATTTTAGATTCCGATGCTTCACTTCAGATTTACTGTATACCTTGGACCTTCTTATTGACGATGAAACACAGAAATTGCATCCGAACTTAGTACAAAAGGCACAATGCCGACCTAAGTACAAGAGGACTGACACTCTAACTTTCTATGATTTGAACCTCTCCTGTGAGTCCAGTTTTAGATTCCGATGCTTCACTGAAGGTTTACTGTAATCCTTGACCTTCTTATTGACGATGAAACACAGAAATTGCATCCGAATTTAATACAAAAGGCACAATGCCGGCTTAAGTACAAGAGGACTGACACTCTAACGTTCTATGATTTGAACCTCTCCTGTGAGTCCAGTTTTAGATTCCGATGTTCACTTCAGGTTTACTGTATCCCTTGGACATTCGTTTTTACGATGAAACACAGAAATTTCGTTCGAATTAAATACAAAAGGCACAATGCCGACTTAAGTACAAAAGGACTGACACTATAACTTTCAACCATTTGAACCTCTCCTGTGAGTCCAGTTTTAGATTCCGATGCTTCACTTCAGGTTAACTGTATCCCTTGGACCTTCTTATTGACGATGAAACACAGAAATTGCTTCCGAATATAATACAAAATGCACAATGCCGACTTAAGTACAAGAGGACTGACACTCTAAATTTCTATGATTTGAACCTCTCCTGTGAGTCCAGTTTTAGATTCCAAAGCTTCACTTCAGGTTTACTGTATTACTTGGACCTTCATATTGGCTATGAAACACAGAAATTGCATCCGAATTTAATACAAAAGGCACAATGCCGACTTAAGTAAAAGAGGACTGACACTCTCACTTTCTATGATTTGAACCTCTCCTGTGAGTCCAGTCTTAGATTCCGATGCTTCACTTCAGGCTTACCGTATCCCTTGGACCTTCTTATTGACGATGAAACACCGAAATTGCATCAAAAATTAATACAAAAGGCACAATGCCGACTTAAGTACAAGAGGACTGACACTGTAACTTTCAAACATTTGAACCTCTCCTGTGAGTCCAGTCTTAGATTCCGATGCTTCACTTCAGGTTAACTGTATGCCTTGGACCTTCTTATTGACGATGAAACACAGGAATTGCTTCCGAATATAATACAAAAGGCACAATGCCGACTTAAGTACAAGAGGACTGACACTCTAAATTTCTATGATTTGAAACTCTCCTGTGAGTCCAGTTTTAGATTCCGATGCTTCACTTCAGGATTACTGTATTACTTGGACCTTCTTATTGACGATGAAACACAGAAATTGCATCCGAATTTAATACAAAAGGCACAATGCCGACTTAAGTGCAAGAGGACTGACACTCTCACTTTCTATGATTTGAACCTCTCCTGTGAGTCCAGTCTTAGATTCCGATGCTTCACTTCAGGTTTACCGTATCCCTTGGACCTTCTTATTGACGATGAAACACCGAAATTGCATCTGAAATTAATACAAAAGGCACAATGCCGACTTAAGTACAAGAGGACTGACACTCTAAATTTCTATGATTTGAACCTCTCCTGTGAGTCCAGTTTTAGATTCCGATGGTTCACTTCAGGTTTACTTTATACTGTGGACCTTCTTATTGACGATGAAACACAGAAAGTGCATCCGAATTTAATACAAAAGTCACAATGCCGACTTAAGTACAAGAGGACTGACACTCTCACTTTCTATGATTTGACCCTCTCCTGTGAGTCCAGTCTTAGATTCCGATGCTTCACTTCAGGTTTACTGTATCCCTTGGACCTTCTTACTGACGATGAACCACAGAAATTGCATCCGAATTTAATACAAAAGGCACAATGCCGACTTCAGTACAAGAGGACTGACACTCTAAATTTCTATGATTTGAACCTCTCCTGTGAGTCCAGTTTTAGATTCCGATGCTTCACTTCAGGATTAATGTATTACCTGGACCTTCTTATTGACGATGAAACACAGAAATTGCATCCGAATTTAATATAAAAGGCACAATGCCGACTTAAGTACAAGAGGACTGACACTCTAACTTTCTATGATTTGAACCTCTCCTGTGAGTCCAGTCTTAGATTCCGATGCTTCACTTCAGGTTTACCGTATCCCTTGGACCTTCTTATTGACGATGAAACACCGAAATTGCATCTGAAATTAATACAAAAGGCACAATGCCGACTTAAGTTCAAGAGGACTGACACTCTAACTTTCTATGATTTGAACCTCTCCTGTGAGTCCAGTTTTAGATTCCGATGGTTCACTTCAGGTTTACTGTATACCGTGGACCTTCTTATTGACGATGAAAGACAGAAATTGCATCCGAATTTAATCCAAAAGTCACAATGCCGACTTAAGTACAAGAGGACTGACACTCTCACTTTCTATGATTTGAACCTCTCCTGTGAGTCCAGTCCTAGATTCCGATGCTTCACTTCAAGTTTACTGTATCCCTTGGACCTTTATATTGACGATGAAACACAGAAATTGCATCCGAATTTTATACAAACCACAATGCCGACTTAAGTACAAGAGGACTGACACTCTCACTTTCTATGCTTTGAACCTCCCCTGTGAGTCCAGTCTTAGATTCCGATGCTTCACTTCAGGTTTACTGTATCCCTTGGACCTTCTTATTGACGATGAAACACCGAAATTGAATCCAAAATTAATACAAAAGGCACAATGCCGACTTAAGTACAAGAGGACTGACACTGTAACTTTCAACCATTTGAACCTCTCCTGTGAGTCCAGTCTTAGATTCCGATGCTTCACTTCAGGTTAACTGTATCCCTTGGACCTTCTTATTGACGATGAAACACGGAAATTGCTTCCGAATATAATACAAAAGGCACAATGCAGACTTAAGTACAAGAGGACTGACACTCTAAATTTCTGCGATTTGAACCTCTCCTGTGAGTCCAGTTTTAGATTCCGATGCTTCACTTCAGGATTACTGTATTACTTGGACCTTCTTATTGACGATGAAACACAGAAATTGCATCCGAATTTAATACAAAAGGCACAATGCCGACTTAAGTACAAGAGGACTGACACTCTCACTTTCTATGATTTGAACCTCTCCTGTGAGTCCAGTCTTAGATTCCGATGCTTCACTTCAGGTTTACCGTATCCATTAGACCTTCTTATTGACGATGAAACACCGAAATTGCATCTGAAATTAATACAAAAGGCACAATGCCGACTTAAGTACAAGAGGACTGACACTCTAACTTTCTATGATTTGAACCTCTCCTGTGAGTCCAGTTTTAGATTCCGATGGTTCACTTCAGGTTTACTGTATACCGTGGACCTTCTTATGGACGATGAAACACAGAAATTGCATCCGAATTTAATACAAAAGTCACAATGCGGACTTAAGTACAAGAGGACTGACACTCTCTCTTTCTATGATTTGAACCTCTCCTGTGAGTCCAGTCTTAGATTCCGATGCTTCACTTCAGGTTTACTGTATCCCTTGGACCTTCTTACTGACGATGAACCACAGAAATTGCATCCGAATTTAATACAAAAGTCACAATGCCGACTTAAGTACAAGAGGACTAACAATCTAACTTTCTATGATTTGAACCTCTCCTGTGAGTCCAGTCTTAGATTCCGATGCTTCACTTCAGGTTTAGTGTATCCCTTGGACCTTCTTATTGACGACGAAACACCGAAATTGCATCCGAAATTAATACAAAAGGCACAATGCCGACTTAAGTACAAGAGGACTGACACTCTAACTTTCTATGGTTTGAACCTCTCCTGTGTGTCCAGTTTTAGTTTCCGATGGTTTACTTCAGGTTTACTGTATCCCTTGGACCTTCTTATTTACGATGAAACACGGAAATTGGATCCGAATTAAATACAAAAGGCACAATGACGACTTAAGTACAAGAGGACTGACACTGTGACTTTCAACCATTTGAACCTCTCCTGTGAGTCCAGTTTTAGATTCCGATGCTTCACTTTAGGTTAACTGTATCCCTCGGACCTTCTTATTGACGATGAAACACAGAAATTGCTTCCGAATTTAATTCAAAAGGCACAATGCCGGCTTCAGTACAAGAGGACTGACACTCTAACTTTTTATGATTTGAACCTCTCCCGTGAGTCCAATTTTAGATTCCGATGCTTCACTTCAGATTTACTGTATACCTTGGACCTTCTTATTGACGATGAAACACAGAAATTGCATCCGAACTTAGTACAAAAGGCACAATGCCGACCTAAGTACAAGAGGACTGACACTCTAACTTTCTATGATTTGAACCTCTCCTGTGAGTCCAGTTTTAGATTCCGATGCTTCACTGAAGGTTTACTGTAATCCTTGACCTTCTTATTGACGATGAAACACAGAAATTGCATCCGAATTTAATACAAAAGGCACAATGCCGGCTTAAGTACAAGAGGACTGACACTCTAACGTTCTATGATTTGAACCTCTCCTGTGAGTCCAGTTTTAGATTCCGATGTTCACTTCAGGTTTACTGTATCCCTTGGACATTCGTTTTTACGATGAAACACAGAAATTTCGTTCGAATTAAATACAAAAGGCACAATGCCGACTTAAGTACAAAAGGACTGACACTATAACTTTCAACCATTTGAACCTCTCCTGTGAGTCCAGTTTTAGATTCCGATGCTTCACTTCAGGTTAACTGTATCCCTTGGACCTTCTTATTGACGATGAAACACAGAAATTGCTTCCGAATATAATACAAAATGCACAATGCCGACTTAAGTACAAGAGGACTGACACTCTAAATTTCTATGATTTGAACCTCTCATGTGAGTCCAGTTTTAGATTCCAAAGCTTCACTTCAGGTTTACTGTATTACTTGGACCTTCTTATTGGCTATGAAACACAGAAATTGCATCCGAATTTAATACAAAAGGCACAATGCCGACTTAAGTAAAAGAGGACTGACACTCTCACTTTCTATGATTTGAACCTCTCCAGTGAGTCCAGTCTTAGATTACGATGCTTCACTTCAGGTTTACTGTATCCCTTGGACTTTCTTATTTATGATGAAACACAGAAATTGCTTCCGAATATAATACAAAATTCACAATGCCGACTTAAGTACAAGAGGACTGACACTCTAACTTTCTGTGATTTGAACCTCTCCTGTGAGTCCAGTCTTAGATTCCGATACTTCACTTCAGGTTTACTGTATTACTTGGACCTTCTTATTGACGATGAAACACAGGAATTGCATCCGAATTTAATACAAAAGTCACAATGCCGACTTAAGTACAAGAGGACTGACACTCTCACTTTCCATGATTTGAACCTCTCCTGTGAGTCCAGTCTTAGATTTCGATGCTTCACTTCAGGTTTACTGTATCCCTTGGACCTTCTTATTGACGATGAAACACAGAAATTGCATCCGAATTTAATACAAAAGGCACAATGTTGACTTATGTACACGAGGACTGACACTCTAACTTTATATGATTTGAACCTCTCCTGTGAGTCCAGTTTTAGATTCCGATGCTTCACTTCAGGTTTACTGTATACCTTGGACATTCTTATTGACGATGAAACACAGAGATTGAGTCCGAATTTAATACAAAAGGCACAATGCCGACTTAAGTACAAGAGAACTGACACTCAAACTTTCTATGATTTGAACCTCTCCTGTGAGTCCAGTTTTAGATTGCGATGCTTCACTTCAGGTTTACTGTATACCTTGGACCTTCTTATTGACGATGAAACACAGAAATTGCATCCGAATTTAATACAAAAGGCACAATGCCGACTTATGTACAAGAAGACTGACACTCTAACTTTCTACGATTAGAACGTCTCCTGTGAGTCTAGTTTTAGATTCCGATACTTCACTTCAGGTTTACTGTATACTTTGGACCTTCTTATTGACGATGAAACACAGAAATTGCTTCCGAATTTAATACAAAAGGTACAATGGCGTCTTAAGTACAAGAGGACTGACACTCTAACTTTCAATGATATTAACCGCTCCTGTGAGTCCAGTCTTAGATTCCGATGCTTCACTTCAGGTTTACTGTATCCCTTGGACCTTTATATTGACGATGAAACACAGAAATTGCATCCGAAATTTATACAAAAGTCACAATGCCGACTTAAGTACAAGAGGACTGACACTCTGAGTTTCTATGATTTGAACCTCTCCTGTGAGTCCAGTCCTAGATACCGATGCTTCACTTCAAGTTTACTGTATCCCTTGGACCTTTATATTGACGATGAAACACAGAAATTGCATCCGAATTTTTTACAAAAGTCACAATGCCGACTTAAGTACAAGAGGACTGACACACTCACTTTCTATGATTTGAACCTCTCCTGTGAGTCCAGTCTTAGATTCCGATGCTTCACTTCAGGTTTACTGTATCCCTTGGACCTTCTTATTGACGATGAAACACCGAAATTGCATCCAAAATTAATACATAAGGCACAATGCCGACTTAAGTACAAGAGGACTGACACTGTAACTTTCAACCATTTGAACCTCTCCTGTGAGTCCAGTCTTAGATTCCGATGATTCACTTCAGGTTAACTGTATCCCTTGGACCTTCTTATTGACGATGAAACACAGAAATTGCTTCCGAATATAATGCAAAAGGCACAATGCTGACTTAAGTACAAGATGACTGACACTCTAAATTTCTATGATTTGAAAATCTTCTGTGGGTGCAGTTTTAGATTCCGATGCTTCACTTCAGGATTACTGTATTACTTGGACCTTCTTATTGACGATGAAACACAGAAATTGCATGCGAATTTAATACCAAAGGCACAATACCGACTTAAGTACAAGAGGACTGAGACTCTCACTTTCTATGATTTGAACCTCTCCTGTGAGTCCAGTCTTAGATTCCGATGCTTCACTTCAGGTTTACCGTATCCCTTGGACCTTCTTATTGACGATGAAACACCGAAATTGTATCTGAAATTAATACAAAAGGCACAATGCCGACTTAAGTACAAGAGGACTGACACTCTAACTTTCTATGATTTGAACCTCTCCTGTGAGTCCAGTTTTAGATTCCGATGGTTCACTTCAAGTTTACTGTATACCGTGGACCTTCTTATTGACGATGAAACACAGAAATTGCATCCGAATTTAATACAAAAGTCACAATGCCGACTTAAGTACAAGAGGACTGACACTCTCACTTTCTATGATTTGAACCTCTCCTGTGAGTCCAGTCTTAGATTCCGATGCTTCACTTCAGGTTTACTGTATCCCTTGGACCTTCTTACTGACGATGAAACACAGAAATTGCATCCGAATTTAATACAAAAGTCACAATGCCGACTTAAGTACAAGAGGACTAACACTCTAACCTTCTATGATTTGAACGTCTCCTGTGAGTCCAGTCTTAGATTCCGATGCTTCACTTCAGGTTTCCTGTATCCCTTGGACCTTCTTATAGACGACGAAACACCGAAATTGCATCCGAAATTAATACAAAAGGCACAATGCCGACTTAAGTACAAGAGGACTGACACTCTAACTTTCTATGATTTGAACCTCTCCTGTGAGTCCAGTTTTAGATTCCGATGGTTTACTTTAGGTTTACTGTATCCCTTGGACTTTCTTATTTACGATGAAACACAGAAATTGCATCCGAATTAAATACAAAAGGCACAATGACGACTTAAGTACAAGAGGACTGACACTGTAACTTTCCACCATTTGAACCTCTCCTGTGAGTCCAGTTTTAGATTCCGATGCTTCACTTCAGGTTAACTGTATCCCCCGGACCATCTTATTGACGATGAAACACAGAAATTGCTTCCGAATTTAATACAAAAGGCACAATGCCGACTTAAGTACAAGAGGACTGACACTCTAACTTTATATGATTTGAACCTCTTCTGTGAGTCTAGTTTTACTTTCCGATGCTTCACCTCATGTTTACTGTGTACCTTGGACTTTCTTATTGACGATGAAACACAGAATTTGCATCCGTATTTAATACAAAAGGCACAATGCCGACTTAAGTACAAGAGGACTGACACTCTAATTTTCTATGATTTGAACCTCTCCTGTGAGTCCAGTTTTAGATTCCGACGCTTCACTTCAGGTTTTCTGTATCCCTTGGACCATCTTATTGATGATGAAACACACAAATTGCATCCGAATTTAATACAAAAGACACAATGCCGACTTAAGTACAAGAGGACTGACACCTAACTTCCTATGATTTGAACCTCTCCTGTGAGTCAAGTTTTAGATTCCGACGCTTCAGTTCAGTTTTACTGCATTCCTTGGACCTTCTTATTGACGATGAAACACAGAAATTGCATACGAATTTAATTCAAAAGGCACAATGCCGGCTTCAGTAAAAGAGGACTGACTCTCTCACTTTCTATGATTTGAACCTCTCCTGTGAGTGCAGTCTTAGACTACGATGCTTCACTTCAGGTTTACTGTATCCCTTGGACCTTCATATTGACGATGAAACACTGAAATTGCATCCGAAATTAATGCAAAAGGCACAATGCCGTGCTTAAGTACAAGAGGACCGACACTCTCACTTTCTATGATTTGAACCTCTCCTGTGAGTCCAGTCTTAGATTCCGATGCTTCACTTCAGGTTTACTGTATCCCTTGGACCTTCTTATTGACGATGAAACACCGAAATTGCATCCGAAATTAATACAAAAGGCACAATGCCGACATAAGTACAAGAGGACTGACACCCTAACTTTCTATGATTTGAACCTCTCCTGTGAGTCCAGTTTTAGATTCCGATGGTTCATTTCAGGTATACTGTATACCGTGGACCTTCTTATTGACGATGAAACACAGAAATTGCATCCGAATTTAATACAAATGTCACAATGCGGACTTAAGTACAAGAGGACTGACACTCTAACTTTCTATGATTTGAACCTCTCCTGTGAGTCCAGTTTTAGATTCCGATGGTTCACTTCAGGTTTACTGTATCCCTTGGACCTTCTTATTGACGATGAAACACCGAAATTGCATCCGAAATTAATACAAAAGGCACAATGCCGACATAAGTACAAGAGGACTGACACCCTAACTTTCTATGATTTGAACCTCTCCTGTGAGTTCAGTTTTAGATTCCGATGGTTCACTTCAGGTTTACTGTATCCCTTGGACCTTCTTATTGACGATGAAACACCGAAATTGCATCCGAAATTAATACAAAAGGCACAATGCCGACATAAGTACAAGAGGACTGACACCCTAACTTTCTATGATTTGAACCTCTCCTGTGAGTCCAGTTTTAGATTCCGATGGTTCACTTCAGGTTTACTGTATCCCTTGGACCTTCTTATTGACGATGAAACATCGAAATTGCATCCGAAATTAATACAAAAGGCACAATGCCGACATAAGTACAAGAGGACTGACACCCTAACTTTCTATGATTTGAACCTCTCCTGTGAGTCCAGTTTTTGATTCCGATGGTTCACTTCAGGTATACTGTATACCGTGGACCTTCTTATTGACGATGAAACACAGAAATTGCATCCGAATTTAATACAAATGTCACAATGCGGACTTAAGTACAAGAGGACTGACACTCTAACTTTCTATGATTTGAACCTCTCCTGTAAGTCCAGTTTTAGATTCCGATGCTTCACTTCAGGTTTACTGTATCCCTTGGACTTTCTTATTTATGATGAAACACAGAAATTGCTTCCGAATATAATACAAAAGGCACGATGCCGACTTAAGTACAAGATGACTGACACTCTAACTTTCTGTGATTTGAACCTCTCCTGTGAGTCCAGTCTTAGATTCCGATGCTTCACTTCAGGTTTACTGTATTACTTGGACCTTCTTATTGACGATGAAACACAGAAATTGCATCCGAATTTAATACAAAAGGCACAATGCCGACTTAAGTACAAGAGGACTGACACTCTCACTTTCTATGATTTGAACCTCTCCTGTGAGTCCAGTCTTAGATTCCGATGCTT
This sequence comes from Schistocerca piceifrons, assembly GCF_021461385.2. Classification (NCBI taxonomy): domain Eukaryota; kingdom Metazoa; phylum Arthropoda; class Insecta; order Orthoptera; family Acrididae; genus Schistocerca; species Schistocerca piceifrons. Next base: position 75,092 of record NW_025727682.1, on the reverse strand, counting down.
CACTTCAGGTTTACTGTATCCCTTGGACCTTCTTATTGACGATGAAACACAGAAATTGCATCCAAATTTAATACAAAAGGCACAATGTTGACTTAAGTACTCGAGGACTGACACTCTAACTTTATATGATTTGAACCTCTCCTGTGAGTCCAGTTTTAGATTCCGATGCTTCACTTCAGGTTTACTGTATACCTTGGACATTCTTACTGACGATGAAACAGAGAGTTTGAGTCCGAATTTAATACAAAAGGCACAATGCCGACTTAAGTACAAGAGGACTGACACTCAAACTTTCTATGATTTGAACCTCTCCTGTGAGTCCAGTTTTACATTGCGATGTTTCACTTCAGGTTTACTGTATACCTTGGACCTTCTTATTGACGATGAAACACAGAAATTGCATCCGAATTTAATACAAAAGGCACAATGCCGACTTAAGTACAAGAAGACTGACACTCTAACTTTCTACGATTAGAACGTCTCCTGTTAGTCTAGTTTTAGATTCCGATACCTTACTTCAGGTTTACTGTATACTTTGGACCTTCTTATTGACGATGAAACACAGAAATTGCTTCCGAATTTAATACAAAAGGTACAATGGCGTCTTAAGTACAAGAGGACTGACACTCTAACTTTCAATGATATTAACCGCTCCTGTGAGTCCAGTCTTAGATTCCGATGCTTCACTTCAGGTTTACTGTATCCCTTGGACCTTTATATTGACGATGAAACACAGAAACAGCATACGAAAATTATACAAAAGTCACAATGCCGACTTAAGTACAAGAGGACTGACACTCTCACTTTCTATGATTTGAACCTCTCCTGTGAGTCCAGTCTTAGATTCCGATGCTTCACTTCAGGTTTACTGTATTACTTGGACCTTCTTATTGACGATGAAACACAGAAATTGCATCCGAATTTAATACAAAAGGCACAATGCCGACTTAAGTACAAGAGGACTGACACTCTCACTTTCTATGATTTGAACCTCTCCTGTGAGTCCAGTCTTAGATTCCGATGCTTCACTTCAGGTTTACTGTATTCCTTGGACCTTCTTATTGACGATGAAACACCGAAATTGCATCCAAAATTAATACAAAAGGCTCAATGCCGACTTAAGTACAAGAGGACTGACACTGTAGCTTTCAACCATTTGAACCTCTCCTGTGAGTCCAGTCTTAGATTCCGATGCTTCACTTCACATTAACTGTATCCCTTGGAGCTTCTTATTGACGATGAAACACAGAAATTGCTTCCGAATATAATACAAAAGGCACAATGCTGACTTAAGTACAAGAGGACTGACACTCTAACTTTCTGTGATTTGAACCTCTCCTGTGAGTCCAGTCTTAGATTCCGATGCTTCACTTCAGGGTTACTGTATCCCTTGGACCTTCTTACTGACGATGAAACGCAGAAATTGCATCCGAATTTAATACAAAAGTCACAATGCCGACTTAAGTACAAGAGGACTAACACTCTAACCTTCTATGATTTGAACGTCTCCTGTGAGTCCAGTCTTAGATTCCGAAGCTTCACTTCAGGTTTACTGTATCCCTTGGACCTTCTTATAGACGATGAAACACCGAAATTGCATCCGAAATTAATACAAAAGGCACAATGCCGACTTAAGTACAAGAGGACTGACACTCTAACTTTCTATGATTTGAACCTCTCCTGTGAGTCCAGTTTTAGATTCCGATGGTTTACTTTAGGTTTACTGTATCCCTTGGACTTTCTTATTTACGATGAAACACAGAAATTGCATCCGAATTAAATACAAAAAGCACAATGACGACTTAAGTACAAGAGGACAGACACTGTAACTTTCAACCATTTGAACCTCTCCTGTGAGTCCAGTTTTAGATTCCGATGCTTCACTTCAGGTTAACTGTATCCCCCGGACCTTCTTATTGACGATGAAACACAGAAATTGCTTCCGAATTTAATACAAAAGGCACAATGCCGACTTAAGTACAAGAGGACTGGCACTCTAACTTTATATGATTTGAACCTCTTCTGTAAGTCCAGTTTTAGTTTCCGATGCTTCACCTCAGGTTTACTGTATACCTTGGACTTTCTTATTGACGATGAAACACACAAATTGCATCCGAATTTAATACAAAAGACACAATGCCGACTTAAGTACAAGAGGACTGACACTCTAACTTTCTATGATTTGAACCTCTCCTGTGAGTCAAGTTTTAGATTCCGACGCTTCACTTCATTTTTACTGCATTCCTTGGACCTTCTTGTTGACGATGAAACACAGAAATTGCATCCGAATTTAATTCAAAAGGCACAATGCCGGCTTCAGTACAAGAGGACTGACACTCTAACTTTTAATGATTTGAACCTCTGCTGTGAGTCCAAATTTAGATTCCGATGCTTCACTGAAGGTTTACTGTAATCCTTGGACCTTCTTATTGACGATGAAACACAGAAATTGCATCCGAATTTAATACAAAAGTCACAATGCCGACTTAAGTACAAGAGGACTGACACTCTGAGTTTCTATGATTTGAACCTCTCCTGTGAGTCCAGTCCTAGATTCAGATGCTTCACTTCAAGTTTACTGTATCCCTTGGATCTTAATATTGACGATGAAACATAGAAATTGCATCCGAATTTTATACAAAAGTCACAGTGCCGACTTAAGTACAAGAGGACTGACACTCTCACTTTCTATGATTTGAACCTCTCCTGTGTGTCCAGTCTTAGATTCCGATGCTTCACTTCAGGTTTACTGTATCCCTTGGACCTTCTTATTGACGATGAAACACCGAAATTGCATCCAAAATTAATACAAAAGGCTCAATGCCGACTTAAGTGCAAGAGGACTGACACTGTAGCTTTCAACCATTTGAACCTCTCCTGTGAGTCCAGTCTTTGATTCCGATGCTTCACTTCACATTAACTGTATCCCTTGGAGCTTCTTATTGACGATGAAACACAGAAATTGCTTCCGAATATAATACAAAAGGCACAATGCTGACTTAAGTACAAGAGGACTGACACTCTAACTTTCTGTGATTTGAACCTCTCCTGTGAGTCCAGTCTTAGATTCCGATGCTTCACTTCAGGGTTACTGTATCCCTTGGACCTTCTTACTGACGATGAAACGCAGAAATTGCATCCGAATTTAATACAAAAGTCACAATGCCGACTTAAGTACAAGAGGACTAACACTCTAACCTTCTATGATTTGAACGTCTCCTGTGAGTCCAGTCTTAGATTCCGAAGCTTCACTTCAGGTTTACTGTTTCCCTGGGACCTTCTTATAGACGATGAAACACCGAAATTGCATCCGAAATTAATACAAAAGGCACAATGCCGACTTAAGTACAAGAGGACTGACACTCTAACTTTCTATGATTTGAACCTCTCCTGTGAGTCCAGTTTTAGATTCCGATGGTTTACTTTAGGTTTACTGTATCCCTTGGACTTTCTTATTTACGATGAAACACAGAAATTGCATCCGAATTAAATACAAAAGGCACAATGACGACTTAAGTACAAGAGGACAGACACTGTAACTTTCAACCATTTGAACCTCTCCTGTGAGTCCAGTTTTAGATTCCGATGCTTCACTTCAGGTTAACTGTATCCCCCGGACCTTCTTATTGACGATGAAACACAGAAATTGCTTCCGAATTTAATACAAAAGGCACAATGCCGACTTAAGTACAAGAGGACTGGCACTCTAACTTTATATGATTTGAACCTCTTCTGTAAGTCCAGTTTTAGTTTCCGATGCTTCACCTCAGGTTTACTGTATACCTTGGACTTTCTTATTGACGATGAAACACACAAATTGCATCCGAATTTAATACAAAAGACACAATGCCGACTTAAGTACAAGAGGACTGACACTCTAACTTTCTATGATTTGAACCTCTCCTGTGAGTCAAGTTTTAGATTCCGACGCTTCACTTCATTTTTACTGCATTCCTTGGACCTTCTTGTTGACGATGAAACACAGAAATTGCATCCGAATTTAATTCAAAAGGCACAATGCCGGCTTCAGTACAAGAGGACTGACACTCTAACTTTTAATGATTTGAACCTCTCCTGTGAGTCCAAATTTAGATTCCGATGCTTCACTGAAGGTTTACTGTAATCCTTGGACCTTCTTATTGACGATGAAACACAGAAATTGCATCCGAATTTAATACAAAAGGCACAATGCCGGCTTAAGTACAAGAGGACTGACACTCTAACGTTCTATGATTTGAACCTCTCCTGTGAGTCCAGTTTTAGATTCCGATGGTTCACTTCGGGTTTACTGTATCCCTTGGACTTTCGTATTTACGATGAAACACAGAAATTTCATTCGAATTAAATACAAAAGGCACAATGCCGACTTAAGTACAAGAGGACTGACACTGTAACTTTCAACCATTTGAACCTCTCCTGTGAGTCCAGTTTTAGATTCCGATGCTTCACTTCAGGTTAACTGTATCCCTTGGACCTTCTTACTGACGATGAAACACAGAACTTGCTTCCGAATATAATACAAAATGCACAATGCCGACTTAAGTACAAGGGGACTGACACTCTAAATTTCTATGATTTGAACCTCTCCTGTGAATCCAGTTTTAGATTCCGATGGTTCACTTCCGGTTTACTGTATACCGTGGACCTTCTTATTGACGATGAAACACAGAAATTGCATTCAAATTTAATACAAAAGTCACAATGCCGACTTAAGTACAAGAGGACTGACACTCTTACTTTCTATGATTTGAACTTCTCCTGTGAGTACAGTCTTAGATTCCGATGCTTCACTTCAGGATTACTTTATCCCTTGGACCTTCTTATTGACGATGAAACACAGAAATTGCATCCTAATTTTATACAAAAGTCACAATGCCGACTTAAGTACAAGAGGACTGACACTCTCACTTTCTATGATTTGAACCTCTCCTGTGAGTCCAGTCTTAGATTCCGATGCTTCACTTCAGGTTTACTGTATCCCTTGGACCTTCTTATTGACGATGAAACACTGAAATTGCATCCGAAATTAATACAAAAGGCACAATGCCGGCTTAAGTACAAGAGGACTGACACTCTAACTTTCTATGATTTGAACCTCTCCTGTGAGTCCAGTTTTAGATTCCGATGGTTCACTTCAGGTTTACTGGATCCCTTGGACTTTCTTATTTACGATGAAACACAGAAATTGCTTCCGAATATAATACAAAAGGCACAATGCCGACTTAAGTACAAGAGGACTGACACTCTCACTTTGTATGATTTGAACCTCTCCTGTGAGTCCAGTCTTAGATTACGATGTTTCACTTCAGGTTTACTGTATCCCTTGGACCTTCTTATTGACGATGAAACACAGAAATTGCATCTGAATTTATTACGAAAGGCACAATGCTGACTTAAGTACACGGGGACTGACACTCTAATTTTCTATGATTTGAACCTCTCCTGTGAATCCAGTTTTAGATTCCGATGCTTCACTTCAGGTTTACTGTATACCTTGGACATTCTTATTGACGATGAAACACAGAGATTGCGTGCGAATTTAATACAAAAGGCACAATGCCGACTAAAGTACAAGAGGACTGACACTCAAACTTTCTATGATTTGAACCTCTCCTGTGAGTCCAGATTTAGATTGCGATGCTTCACTTCAGGTTTACTGTATACCTTGGACCTTCTTATTGACGATGAAACACAGAAATTGCATCCGAATTTAATACAAAAGGCACAATGCCGACTTATGTACAAGAAGACTGACACTCTAACTTTCTACGATTAGAACGTTTCCTGTGAGTCTAGTTTTAGATTCCGATACTTCAGTTCAGGTTTACTGTATACTTTGGACCTTCTTATTGACGATGAAACACAGAAATTGCTTCCGAATTTAATACAAAAGGTACAATGGCGTCTTAAGTACAAGAGGACTGACACTCTAACTTTCAATGATATTAACCACTCCTGTGAGTCCAGTTTTAGATTCCGATGCTTCACTTCAGGTTAACTGTATACCTTGTACCTTCTTGTTGACGATGAAACTCAGATATTGCATCCGAATTTAATACAAAAGGCACAATGCCGACTTAAGTACAAGAAAACTGACACTCTAACTTTCTATGATTTTAACCTCTCCTGTGAGTCCAATTTTACATTCCGATGCTTCACTTCAGGTTTACTGTATTCTTTGAACCTTCTTCTTGACGATGAAACACAGAAATTGCATCCGAATTTAATTCAAAGGGCACAATGCCGGCTTAAGTACAAGAGTACTGACACTCTAACTTTATATGATTTGAACCTCTCCTGTGAGTCCAGTTTTAGATTCCGATGGTTCACTTCAGGTTTACTTTATACCTTGGACATTCTTATTGACGATGAAACACAGAAATTCCATGCGAATTTAATACAAAAGGCACAATGTCGACTTAAGTACGGGAGGACTGACACTCTAATTTTCTTTGATTTGAACCTCTCCAGTGAGTCCAGCTTTAGATTCCGATGCTTCACTTCAGGTTTGCTGTATCCCTTGGACCATCTTATTGACGATGAAACACAGAAATTGAATCCGAATTTAATACAAAAGACACAATGCCGACTTAAGTACAAGAGGACTGACACTCTAACATTTTATGATTTGAACCTCTCCTGTGAGTCAAGTTTTAGATTCCGATGCTTCACTTCAGTTTTACTGCATTCCTTGGACCTTCTTATTGACGATGAAACACAGAAATTGCATCTGAATTTAATTCAAAAGGCACAATGCCGGCTTAAGTACAAGAGGACAGACACTCTAACTTTCTATGATTTGAACCTCTCCTGTGAGTCCAGTTTTAGATTCCGATGCTTCACTGACGGTTTACTGTAATCCTTGGACCTTCTTATTGACGATGAAACACAGAAATTGCATCCGAATTTAATACAAAAGGCACAATGCCGGCTTAAGTACAAGAGGACTGAGACTCTAACTTTCTACGATTTGAACCTCTCCTGTGAGTCCAGTTTTAGATTCCGATGGTTCACTTCTGGTTTACTGTATCCCTTGGACTTTCGTATTTACGATGAAACACAGAAATTTCATCCGATTTAAATACAAAAGGCACAATGCCGACTTAAGTACAAGAGGACTGACACTGTAACTTTCAACCATTTGAACCTCTCCTGTGAGTCCAGTTTTAGATTCTGATGCTTCACTTCAGGTTAACTGTATCCCTTGGACCTTCTTATTGACGATGAAACACAGAAATTGCTTCCGAATATAATACAAAAGGCACAATGCCGACTTAAGTGCAAGAGGACTGACACTCTAAATCTCTATGATTTGAACCTCTCCTGTGAGTCCAGTTTTAGATTCCTATGCTTCACTTCAGCTTTACTGTTGTACTTGGACCTTCTTATTGGCGATGAAACACAGAAATTGCATCTGAATTTAATACAAAATGCACAATGCCGACTTAAGTACAAGAGGACTGCCACTCTCACTTTCTATGATTTGAACCTCTCCTGTGAGTCCAGTCTTAGAATCCGATGCTTGACTTCAGGTTTACTGTATCCCTTGGACCTTCTTATTGACGATGAAACACCGAAATTGCATCCGAATTTAATACAAATGTCACAATGATGACTTAAGTACAAGTGGACTGACACTCTCACTTTCTATGATTTGAACCTCTCCTGTGAATCAAGTCTTAGATTCCGATGCTTCACTTCAGGTTTACTGTATCCCTTGGACCTTCTTATTGACGATGAAACACCGAAATTGCATCCGAAATTAATCCAAAAGGCACAATGCCGACTTAAGTACAAGAGGACTGACACTGTAACTTTCAACCATTTGAACCTCTCCTGTGAGTCCAGTTTTTGATTCCGATGCTTCACTTCAGGTTAACTGTATACCTTGGACCTTCTTATTGACGATGAAACACAGAAATTGCTTCCGAATTTAATACAAAAGGCACAATGCCGACTTAAGTACATGAGGACTGACACGCTAACTTTATATGATTTGAACCTCTTCCTTGAGTCCAGTTTTAGATTCCGGTGCTTCACCTCAGGTTTACTGTTTACCTTGGACATTCGTATTGATGATGATACACAGAAATTGCATCCGAATTTAATAGAAAAGGCACAATGCCGACTTAAGTACAAGAGGACTGACACTCTAAATTTATATGATTTGAACCTCTTCTTGAGTCCAGTTTTAGATTCCGATGCTTCACCTCAGGTTTACTGTATACCTTGGACTTTCGTATTGACGATGATACACAGAAATTGCATCCGAATTAAATACTAAAGGCACAATGCCGACTTAAGTACAAGAGGACTGACACTCTAACTACCTATGATTTGAACTTCTCCTGTGAGTCCAGTTTTAGATCCTGATGCTTCACTTCAGGTTTACTGTATACCTTGGACCTTCTTATTGACGATGAAACACAGAAATATCATCCGAATTTAATAAAAAAGGCACAATGCTGACTTAAGTACACGAGGAGTGACACTCTAACTTTCTATGATTTGAACCTCTCCTGTGAGTCCAGTTTTACATTCCTATGCTTCACTTCAGGTTTACTGTATACATTGGACCTTCTTATTGACGATGAAACACAGATATTCCATGCGAATTTAATACAAAAGGCACAATGCCGACTTAAGTACAAGAGGACTGACACTCTCACTTTCTATGATTTGAACCTCTCCTGTGAGTCCAGTCTTAGATTCCGATGCTTCACTTCAGGTTTACTGTATCCCTTGGACCTTCTTATTGACGATGAAACACCGAAATTGCATCCAAAATTAATACAAAAGGCACAATGCCGACTTAAGTACAAGAGGACTGACACTGTAGCTTTCAACCATTTGAACCTCTCCTGTGAGTCCAGTCTTAGATTCCGATGCTTCACTTCAGGTTAACTGTATCCCTTGGGGCTTCTTATTAACGATGAAACACAGAAATTGCTTCCGAATATAATACAAAAGGCACAATGCTGACTTAAGTACAAGAGGACTGACACTCAAATTTTCTATGATTTGAAAATCTTCTGTGAGTCCAGTTTTAGATTCCGATGCTTCACTTCAGGGTTACTGTATTACTTGGACTTTCTTATTGACGATGAAACACAGAAATTGAATCCGAATTTAATACAAAAGGCACAATACCGACATAAGTAGAAGAGGACTGAGACTCTCACTTTCTATGATTTGAACCTCTCCTGTGAGTCCAGTTTTAGATTCCGATGGTTTACTTTAGGTTTACTGTATCCCTTGGACTTTCTTATTTACGATGAAACACAGAAATTGCATCCGAATTAAATACAAAAGGCACAATGACGACTTAAGTACAAGAGGACTGACACATTAACTTTCAACCATTTGAACCTCTCCTGTGAGTCCAGTTTTAGATTCCGATGCTTCACTTCAGGTTAACTGTATCCCCCGGACCTTCTTATTGACGATGAAACACAGAAATTGCTTCCGAATATAATACAAAAGGCACAATGCCGACATAAGTACAAGAGGACTGGCACTCTAACTTTATATGATTTGAACCTCTTCTGTGAGTCCAGTTTTAGTTTCCGATGCTTCACCTCAGGTTTACTGTATACCTTGGACTTTCTTATTGATGATGAAACACACAAATTCCATCCGAATTTAATACAAAAGACACAATGCCGACTTAAGTACAAGAGGACTGACACTCTAACTTTCTATGATTTGAACCTCTCCTGTGAGTCAAGTTTTAGATTCCGACGCTTCACTTCAGTTTTACTGCATTCCTTGGACCTTCTTATTGACGATGAAACACAGAAATTGCATCCGAATTTAATTCAAAACGCACAATGCCGGCTTCAGTACAAGAGGACTGACACTCTAACTTTTTATGATTTGAACCTCTCCTGTGAGTCCAGTTTTAGATTCCGATGGTTCACTTCGGGGTTACTGTATCCCTTGGACTTTCGTATTTACGATGAAACCCAGAAATTTCATTCGAATTAAATACAAAAGGCACAATGCCGACTTAAGTACAAGAGGACTGACACTGTAACTTTCAACCATTTGAACCTGTCCAGTGAGTCCAGTTTTAGATTCCGATGCTTCACTTCAGGTTAACTGTATCCCTTGGACCTACTTATTGACGATGAAACACAGAAATTGCTTCCGAATATAATACAAAATGCACAATGCCGACTTAAGTACAGGGGGACTGACACTCTAAATTTCTGTGATTTGAACCTCTCCTGTGAATCCAGTTTTAGATTCCGAAGCTTCACTTCAGGTTTACTGTAGGCCTTGGACCTTCTTATTGACGATGAAACACAGAAATTGCATCCGAAATTAATACAAAAGGCACAATGCCGACATAAGTACAAGAGGACTGACACTCTAACTTTCTATGTTTTGAACCTCTCCTGTGAGTCCAGTTTTAGATTCCGATGGTTCACTTCAGGTTTACTGTATACCGTGGACCTTCTTATTGACGATGAAACACAGAAATTGCATCCAATTTTAATACAAAAGTCACAATGCCGACTTAAGTACAAGAGGACTGACACTCTTACTTTCTACGATTTGAACTTCTCCTGTGAGTACAGTCTTAGATTCCGATGCTTCACTTCAGGTTTACTGTATCCCTTGGAACTTCTTATTGACGATGAAACACAGAAATTGCATCCAAATTTAATACAAAAGTCACAATGCCGACTTAAGTACAAGAGGACCGACACTCTCACTTTCTATGATTTGAACCTCTCCTGTGAGTCCAGTCTTAGATTCCGATGCTACACTTCAGGTTTACTGTATCCCTTGTACCTTCTTTTTGACGATGAAACACTGAAATTGCATCCGAAATTAATACAAAAGGCACAATGCCGTGCTTAAGTACAAGAGGACTGACACTCTAACTTTCTATGATTTGAACCTCTCCTGTGAGTCCAGTTTTAGATTCCGATGGTTCACTTCTGGTTTACTGGATCCCTTGGACTTTCTTATTTAAGATGAAACACAGAAATTGCTTCCGAATATAATACAAAAGGCACAATGCCGACTTAAGTACAAGAGGACTGACACTCTCACTTTCTATGATTTGAACCTCTCCTGTGAGTCCAGTCTTAGATTCCGATGCTTCACTTCAGGTTTACTGTATTACTTGGACCTTCTTATTGACGATGAAACACAGAAATTGCATCGGAATTTAATACAAAAGGCACAATGCCGACTTAAGTTCAAGAGGACTGACACTCTCACTTTCTATGATTTGAACCTCTCCTGTGAGTCCAGTCTTTAATTCCGATGCTTCACTTCAGGTTTACTGTATCCCTTGGACCTTCTTATTGACGATGAAACACAGAAATTGCATCCGAATTTATTACAAAAGGCACAATGCTGACTTAAGTACACGAGGACTGACACTCTAATTTTTTATGATTTGAACCTCTCCTGTGAGTCCAGTTTTAGATTCCGATGCTTCACTTCAGGTTTACTGTATACCTTGGACATTCTTATCGACGATGAAACACAGAGATTGCGTCCGAATTTAATACAAAAGGCACAATGCCGACTAAAGTACAAGAGGACTGACACTCAAACTTTCTATGATTTGAACCTCTCCTGTGAGTCCAGATTTAGATTGCGATGCTTCACTTCAGGTTTACTGTATACCTTGGACCTTCTTATTGACGATGAAACACAGAAATTGCATCAGAATTTAATACAAAAGGCACAATGCCGACTTATGTACAAGAAGACTGACACTCTAACTTTCTACGATTGGAACGTTTCCTGTGAGTCTAGTTTTAGATTCCGATACTTCACTTCAGGTTTACTGTATACTTTGGACCTTCTTATTGACGATGAAACACAGAAATTGCTTCCGAATTTAATACAAAAGGTACAATGGCGTCTTAAGTACAAGAGGACTGACACTCTAACTTTCAATGATATTAACCACTGCTGTGAGTCCAGTTCTAGATTCCGATGCTTCACTTCAGGTTAACTGTATACCTTGTACCTTCTTGTTGACGATGAAACTCAGATATTGCATCCGAAATTAATACAAAAAGCACAATGCCGACTTAAGTACAAGAAAACTGACACTCTAACTTTCTATGATTTTAACCTCTCCTGTGAGTCCAATTTTACATTCCGATGCTTCACTTCAGGTTTACTGTATTCCTTGGACCTTCTTCTTGACGATGAAACACAGAAATTGCATCCGAATTTAATTCAAAGGGCACAATGCCGGCTTAAGTACAAGAGGACTGACACTCTAACTTTATATGATTTGAACCTCTCCTGTGAGCCCAGTTTTAGATTCCGATGGTTCACTTCAGGTTTACTGTATACCTTGGACCTTCTTATTGACGACGAAACACAGAAATTCCATGCGAATTTAATACAAAAGGCACAATGTCGACTTAAGTACAGGAGGACTGACACTCTAATTTTCTTTGATTAGAACCTCTCCAGTGAGTCCAGTTTTAGATTCCGATGCTTCACTTCAGGTTTGCTGTATCCCTTGGACCATCTTATTGACGATGAAACACAGAAATTGCATCCGAATTTAATACAAAAGACACAATGCCGACTTAAGTACAGGAGGACTGACACTCTAACATTTTCTGATTTGAACCTCTCCTGTGAGTCAAGTTTTAGATTCCAATGCTTCACTTCAGTTTTACTGCATTCCTTGGACCTTCTTATTGACGATGAAACACAGAAATTGCATCTGAATTTATTTCAAAAGGCACAATGCCGGCTTAAGTACAAGAGGACAGACACTCTAACTTTCTATGACTTGAACCTCTCCTGTGAGTCCAGTTTAAGATTCCGATGCTTCACTGACGGTTTACTGTAATCCTTGGACCTTCTTATTGACGATGAAACACAGAAATATCATCCGAATTTAATACAAAAGGCACAATGCTGACTTAAGTACACGAGGAGTGACACTCTAACTTTCTATGATTTGAACCTCTCCTGTGAGTCCAGTTTTACATTCCGATGCTTCACTTCAGGTTTACTGTATACATTGGACCTTCTTATTGACGATGAAACACAAATATTCCATGCGAATTTAATACAAAAGGCACAATGCCGACTTAAGTACAAGAGGACTGACACTCTCACTTTCTATGATTTGAACCGCTCCTGTGAGTCCAGTCTTAGATTCCGATGCTTCACTTCAGGTTTACTGTATCCCTTGGACCTTCTTATTGACGATGAAACACCGAAATTGCATCCAAAATTAATACAAAAGGCACAATGCCGACTTAAGTAGAAGAGGACTGACACTGTAGCTTTCAACCATTTGAACCTCTCCTGTGAGTCCAGTCTTAGATTCCGATGCTTCACTTCAGGTTAACTGTATCCCTTGGGGCTTCTTATTAACGATGAAACACAGAAATTGCTTCCGAATATAATACAAAAGGCACAATGCTGACTTAAGTACAAGAGGACTGACACTCAAATTTTCTATGATTTGAAAATCTTCTATGAGTCCAGTTTTAGATTCCGATGCTTCACTTCAGGGTTACTGTATTACTTGGAGTTTCTTATTGACGATGAAACACAGAAATTGCATCCGAATTTAATACAAAAGGCACAATACCGACTTAAGTAGAAGAGGACTGAGACTCTCACTTTCTATGATTTGAACCTCTCCTGTGAGTCCAGTTTTAGATTCCGAAGGTTTACTTTAGGTTTACTGTATCCCTTGGACTTTCTTATTTACGATGAAACACAGAAATTGCATCCGAATTAAATACAAAAAGCACAATGACGACTTAAGTACAAGAGGACTGACACTGTAACTTTCAACCATTTGAACCTCTCCTGTGAGTCCAGTTTTAGATTCCGATGCTTCACTTCAGGTTAACTGTATCCCCTGGACCTTCTTATTGACGATGAAACACAGAAATTGCTTCCGAATATAATACAAAAGGCACAATGCCGACATAAGTACAAGAGGACTGGCACTCTAACTTTATATGATTTGAACCTCTTCTGTGAATCCAGTTTTAGTTTCCGATGCTTCACCTCAGGTTTACTGTATACCTTGGACTTTGTTATTGATGATGAAACACACAAATTGCATCCGAATTTAATACAAAAGACACAATGCCGACTTAAGTACAAGAGGACTGACACTCTAACTTTCTATGATTTGAACCTCTCCTGTGAGTCAAGTTTTAGATTCCGACGCTTCACTTCAGTTTTACTGCATTCCTTGGACCTTCTTATTGACGATGAAACACAGAAATTGCATCCGAATTTAATTCAAAACGCACAATGCCGGCTTCAGTACAAGAGGACTGACACTCTAACTTTTTATGATTTGAACCTCTCCTGTGAGTCCAGTTTTAGATTCCGATGGTTCACTTCGGGGTTACTGTATCCCTTGGACTTTCGTATTTACGATGAAACCCAGAAATTTCATTCGAATTAAATACAAAAGGCACAATGCCGACTTAAGTACAAGAGGACTGACACTGTAACTTTCAACCATTTGAACCTGTCCAGTGAGTCCAGTTTTAGATTCCGATGCTTCACTTCAGGTTAACTGTATCCCTTGGACCTACTTATTGACGATGAAACACAGAAATTGCTTCCGAATATAATACAAAATGCACAATGCCGACTTAAGTACAGGGGGACTGACACTCTAAATTTCTGTGATTTGAACCTCTCCTGTGAATCCAGTTTTAGATTCCGAAGCTTCACTTCAGGTTTACTGTAGGCCTTGGACCTTCTTATTGACGATGAAACACAGAAATTGCATCCGAAATTAATACAAAAGGCACAATGCCGACATAAGTACAAGAGGACTGACACTCTAACTTTCTATGTTTTGAACCTCTCCTGTGAGTCCAGTTTTAGATTCCGATGGTTCACTTCAGGTTTACTGTATACCGTGGACCTTCTTATTGACGATGAAACACAGAAATTGCATCCAATTTTAATACAAAAGTCACAATGCCGACTTAAGTACAAGAGGACTGACACTCTTACTTTCTACGATTTGAACTTCTCCTGTGAGTACAGTCTTAGATTCCGATGCTTCACTTCAGGTTTACTGTATCCCTTGGAACTTCTTATTGACGATGAAACACAGAAATTGCATCCAAATTTAATACAAAAGTCACAATGCCGACTTAAGTACAAGAGGACCGACACTCTCACTTTCTATGATTTGAACCTCTCCTGTGAGTCCAGTCTTAGATTCCGATGCTACACTTCAGGTTTACTGTATCCCTTGTACCTTCTTTTTGACGATGAAACACTGAAATTGCATCCGAAATTAATACAAAAGGCACAATGCCGTGCTTAAGTACAAGAGGACTGACACTCTAACTTTCTATGATTTGAACCTCTCCTGTGAGTCCAGTTTTAGATTCCGATGGTTCACTTCTGGTTTACTGGATCCCTTGGACTTTCTTATTTAAGATGAAACACAGAAATTGCTTCCGAATATAATACAAAAGGCACAATGCCGACTTAAGTACAAGAGGACTGACACTCTCACTTTCTATGATTTGAACCTCTCCTGTGAGTCCAGTCTTAGATTCCGATGCTTCACTTCAGGTTTACTGTATTACTTGGACCTTCTTATTGACGATGAAACACAGAAATTGCATCGGAATTTAATACAAAAGGCACAATGCCGACTTAAGTTCAAGAGGACTGACACTCTCACTTTCTATGATTTGAACCTCTCCTGTGAGTCCAGTCTTTAATTCCGATGCTTCACTTCAGGTTTACTGTATCCCTTGGACCTTCTTATTGACGATGAAACACAGAAATTGCATCCGAATTTATTACAAAAGGCACAATGCTGACTTAAGTACACGAGGACTGACACTCTAATTTTTTATGATTTGAACCTCTCCTGTGAGTCCAGTTTTAGATTCCGATGCTTCACTTCAGGTTTACTGTATACCTTGGACATTCTTATCGACGATGAAACACAGAGATTGCGTCCGAATTTAATACAAAAGGCACAATGCCGACTAAAGTACAAGAGGACTGACACTCAAACTTTCTATGATTTGAACCTCTCCTGTGAGTCCAGATTTAGATTGCGATGCTTCACTTCAGGTTTACTGTATACCTTGGACCTTCTTATTGACGATGAAACACAGAAATTGCATCAGAATTTAATACAAAAGGCACAATGCCGACTTATGTACAAGAAGACTGACACTCTAACTTTCTACGATTGGAACGTTTCCTGTGAGTCTAGTTTTAGATTCCGATACTTCACTTCAGGTTTACTGTATACTTTGGACCTTCTTATTGACGATGAAACACAGAAATTGCTTCCGAATTTAATACAAAAGGTACAATGGCGTCTTAAGTACAAGAGGACTGACACTCTAACTTTCAATGATATTAACCACTGCTGTGAGTCCAGTTCTAGATTCCGATGCTTCACTTCAGGTTAACTGTATACCTTGTACCTTCTTGTTGACGATGAAACTCAGATATTGCATCCGAAATTAATACAAAAAGCACAATGCCGACTTAAGTACAAGAAAACTGACACTCTAACTTTCTATGATTTTAACCTCTCCTGTGAGTCCAATTTTACATTCCGATGCTTCACTTCAGGTTTACTGTATTCCTTGGACCTTCTTCTTGACGATGAAACACAGAAATTGCATCCGAATTTAATTCAAAGGGCACAATGCCGGCTTAAGTACAAGAGGACTGACACTCTAACTTTATATGATTTGAACCTCTCCTGTGAGCCCAGTTTTAGATTCCGATGGTTCACTTCAGGTTTACTGTATACCTTGGACCTTCTTATTGACGACGAAACACAGAAATTCCATGCGAATTTAATACAAAAGGCACAATGTCGACTTAAGTACAGGAGGACTGACACTCTAATTTTCTTTGATTAGAACCTCTCCAGTGAGTCCAGTTTTAGATTCCGATGCTTCACTTCAGGTTTGCTGTATCCCTTGGACCATCTTATTGACGATGAAACACAGAAATTGCATCCGAATTTAATACAAAAGACACAATGCCGACTTAAGTACAGGAGGACTGACACTCTAACATTTTCTGATTTGAACCTCTCCTGTGAGTCAAGTTTTAGATTCCAATGCTTCACTTCAGTTTTACTGCATTCCTTGGACCTTCTTATTGACGATGAAACACAGAAATTGCATCTGAATTTATTTCAAAAGGCACAATGCCGGCTTAAGTACAAGAGGACAGACACTCTAACTTTCTATGACTTGAACCTCTCCTGTGAGTCCAGTTTAAGATTCCGATGCTTCACTGACGGTTTACTGTAATCCTTGGACCTTCTTATTGACGATGAAACACAGAAATATCATCCGAATTTAATACAAAAGGCACAATGCTGACTTAAGTACACGAGGAGTGACACTCTAACTTTCTATGATTTGAACCTCTCCTGTGAGTCCAGTTTTACATTCCGATGCTTCACTTCAGGTTTACTGTATACATTGGACCTTCTTATTGACGATGAAACACAAATATTCCATGCGAATTTAATACAAAAGGCACAATGCCGACTTAAGTACAAGAGGACTGACACTCTCACTTTCTATGATTTGAACCGCTCCTGTGAGTCCAGTCTTAGATTCCGATGCTTCACTTCAGGTTTACTGTATCCCTTGGACCTTCTTATTGACGATGAAACACCGAAATTGCATCCAAAATTAATACAAAAGGCACAATGCCGACTTAAGTAGAAGAGGACTGACACTGTAGCTTTCAACCATTTGAACCTCTCCTGTGAGTCCAGTCTTAGATTCCGATGCTTCACTTCAGGTTAACTGTATCCCTTGGGGCTTCTTATTAACGATGAAACACAGAAATTGCTTCCGAATATAATACAAAAGGCACAATGCTGACTTAAGTACAAGAGGACTGACACTCAAATTTTCTATGATTTGAAAATCTTCTATGAGTCCAGTTTTAGATTCCGATGCTTCACTTCAGGGTTACTGTATTACTTGGAGTTTCTTATTGACGATGAAACACAGAAATTGCATCCGAATTTAATACAAAAGGCACAATACCGACTTAAGTAGAAGAGGACTGAGACTCTCACTTTCTATGATTTGAACCTCTCCTGTGAGTCCAGTTTTAGATTCCGAAGGTTTACTTTAGGTTTACTGTATCCCTTGGACTTTCTTATTTACGATGAAACACAGAAATTGCATCCGAATTAAATACAAAAAGCACAATGACGACTTAAGTACAAGAGGACTGACACTGTAACTTTCAACCATTTGAACCTCTCCTGTGAGTCCAGTTTTAGATTCCGATGCTTCACTTCAGGTTAACTGTATCCCCTGGACCTTCTTATTGACGATGAAACACAGAAATTGCTTCCGAATATAATACAAAAGGCACAATGCCGACATAAGTACAAGAGGACTGGCACTCTAACTTTATATGATTTGAACCTCTTCTGTGAATCCAGTTTTAGTTTCCGATGCTTCACCTCAGGTTTACTGTATACCTTGGACTTTGTTATTGATGATGAAACACACAAATTGCATCCGAATTTAATACAAAAGACACAATGCCGACTTAAGTACAAGAGGACTGACACTCTAACTTTCTATGATTTGAACCTCTCCTGTGAGTCAAGTTTTAGATTCCGACGCTTCACTTCAGTTTTACTGCATTCCTTGGACCTTCTTATTGACGATGAAACACAGAAATTGCATCCGAATTTAATTCAAAAGGCACAATGCCGGCTTCAGTACAAGAGGACTGACACTCTAACTTTTTATGATTTGAACCTCTCCTGTGAGTCCAAATTTAGATTCCGATGCTTCACTTCAGGTTAACTGTATCCCTTGGACCTTCTTATTGACGATGAAACACAGAAATTGCTTCCGAATATAATACAAAATGCACAATGCCGACTTAAGTACAAGGGGACTGACACTCTAAATTTCTGTGATTTGAACCTCTCCTGTGAATCCAGTTTTAGATTCCGAAGCTTCACTTCAGGTTTACTGTAGGCCTTGGACCTTCTTATTGACGATGAAACACAGAAATTGCATCCGAAATTAATACAAAAGGCACAATGCCGACATAAGTACAAGAGGACTGACACTCTTACTTTCTACGATTTGAACTTCTCCTGTGAGTACAGTCTTTGATTCCGATGCTTCACTTCAGGTTTACTGTATTACTTGGACCTTCTTATTGACGATGAAACACCGAAATTGCATCGGAATTTAATACAAAAGGCACAATGCCGACTTAAGTTCAAGAGGACTGACACTCTCACTTTCTATGATTTGAACCTCTCCTGTGAGTCCAGTCTTTAATTCCGATGCTTCACTTCAGGTTTACTGTATCCCTTGGACCTTCTTATTGACGATGAAACACAGAAATTGCATCCGAATTTATTACAAAAGGCACAATGCTGACTTAAGTACACGAGGACTGACACTCTAATTTTCTATGATTTGAACCTCTCCTGTGAGTCCAGTTTTAGATTCCGATGCTTCACTTCAGGTTTACTGTATACCTTGGACATTCTTATCGACGATGAAACACAGAGATTGCGTCCGAATTTAATACAAAAGGCACAATGCCGACTAAAGTACAAGAGGACTGACACTCAAACTTTCTATGATTTGAACCTCTCCTGTGAGTCCAGATTTAGATTGCGATGCTTCACTTCAGGTTTACTGTATACCTTGGACCTTCTTATTGACGATGAAACACAGAAATTGCATCCGAATTTAATACAAAAGGCACAATGCCGACTTATGTACAAGAAGACTGACACTCTAACTTTCTACGATTAGAACGTTTCCTGTGAATCTAGTTTTAGATTCCGATACTTCACTTCAGGTTTACCGTATACTTTGGACCTTCTTATTGACGACGAAACACAGAAATTCCATGCGAATTTAATACAAAAGGCACAATGTCGACTTAAGTACAGGAGGACTGACACTCTAATTTTCTTTGATTTGAACCTCTCCAGTGAGTCCAGTTTTAGATTCCGATGCTTCACTTCAGGTTTGCTGTATCCCTTGGACCATCTTATTGACGATGAAACACAGAAATTGCATCCGAATTTAATACAAAAGACACAATGCCGACTTAAGTACAGGAGGACTGACACTCTAACATTTTATGATTTGAACCTCTCCTGTGAGTCAAGTTTTAGATTCCGATGCTTCACTTCAGTTTTACTGCATTCCTTGGACCTTCTTATTGACGATGAAACACAGAAATTGCATCTGAATTTATTTCAAAAGGCACAATGCCGGCTTAAGTACAAGAGGACAGACACTCTAACTTTCTATGATTTGAACCTCTCCTGTGAGTCCAGTTTTAGATTCCGATGCTTCACTGACGGTTTACTGTAATCCTTGGACCTTCTTATTGACGATGAAACACAGAAATATCATCCGAATATAATACAAAAGGCACAATGCTGACTTAAGTACACGAGGAGTGACACTCTAACTTTCTATGATTTGAACCTCTCCTGTGAGTCCAGTTTTACATTCCGGTGCTTCACTTCAGGTTTACTGTATACATTGGACCTTCTTATTGACGATGAAACACAGATATTCCATGCGAATTTAATACAAAAGGCACAATGCCGACTTAAGTGCAAGAGGACTGACACTCTCACTTTCTATGATTTGAACCTCTCCTGTGAGTCCAGTCTTAGATTCCGATGCTTCACTTCAGGTTTACTGTATCCCTTGGACCTTCTTATTGACGATGAAACACCGAAATTGCATCCAAAATTAATACAAAAGGCACAATGCCGACTTAAGTAGAAGAGGACTGACACTGTAGCTTTCAACCATTTGAACCTCTCCTGTGAGTCCAGTCTTAGATTCCGATGCTTCACTTCAGGTTAAGTGTATCCCTTGGGGCTTCTTATTAACGATGAAACACAGAAATTGCTTCCGAATATAATACAAAAGGCACAATGCTGACTTAAGTACAAGAGGACTGACACTCAAAATTTCTATGATTTGAAAATCTTCTGTGAGTCCAGTTTTAGATTCCGATGCTTCACTTCAGGGTTACTGTATTACTTGGACCTTCTTATTGACGATGAAACACAGAAATTGCATCCGAATTTAATACAAAAGGCACAATACCGACTTAAGTAGAAGAGGACTGAGACTCTCACTTTCTATGATTTGAACCTCTCCTGTGAGTCCAGTTTTAGATTCCGATGGTTTACTTTAGGTTTACTGTATCCCTTGGACTTTCTTATTTACGATGAAACACAGAAATTGCATCCGAATTAAATACAAAAGGCACAATGACGACTTAAGTACAAGAGGACTGACACTGTAACTTTCAACCATTTGAACCTCTCCTGTGAGTCCAGTTTTAGATTCCGATGCTTCACTTCAGGTTAACTGTATCCCCCGGACCTTCTTATTGACGATGAAACACAGAAATTGCTTCCGAATATAATACAAAAGGCACAATGCCGACATAAGTACAAGAGGACTGGCACTCTAACTTTATATGATTTGAACCTCTTCTGTGAGTCCAGTTTTAGTTTCCGATGCTTCACCTCAGGTTTACTGTGTACCTTGGGCTTTCTTATTGATGATGAAACACACAAATTGCATCCGAATTTAATACAAAAGACACAATGCCGACTTAGGTACAAGAGGTCTGACACTCTAACTTTCTATGATTTGAACCTCTCCTGTGAGTCAAGTTTTAGATTCCGACGCTTCACTTCAGTTTTACTGCATTCCTTGGACCTTCTTATTGACGATGAAACACAGAAATTGCATCCGAATTTAATTCAAAAGGCACAATTCCGGCTTCAGTACAAGAGGACTGACACTCTAACTTTTTATGATTTGAACCTCTCCTGTGAGTCCAAATTTAGATTCCGATGCTTCACTGAAGGTTTACTGTAATCCTTGGACCTTCTTATTGACGATGAAACACAGAAATTGCATCCGAATTTAATACAAAAGGCACAATGCCGGCTTAAGTACAAGAGGACTGACACTCTAACGTTCTATGATTTGAACCTCTCCTGTGAGTCCAGTTTTAGATTCCGATGGTTCACTTCGGGTTTACTGTATCCCTTGGACTTTCGTATTTACGATGAAACCCAGAAATTTCATTCGAATTAAATACAAAAGGCACAGTGCCGACTTAAGTACAAGAGGACTGACACTGTAACTTTCAACCATTTGAACCTGTCCTGTGAGTCCAGTTTTAGATTCCGATGCTTCACTTCAGGTTAACTATATCCCTTGGACCTTCTTATTGACGATGAAACACAGAAATTGCATCCGAAATTAATACAAAAGGCACAATGCCGACATAAGTACAAGAGGACTGACACTCTAACTTTCTATGATTTGAACCTCTCCTGTGAGTCCAGTTTTAGATTCCGATGGTTCACTTCAGGTTTACTGTATACCGTGGACCTTCTTATTGACGATGAAACACAGAAATTGCATCCAAATTTAATACAAAAGTCACAATGCCGACTTAAGTACAAGAGGACTGACACTCTTACTTTCTACGATTTGAACTTCTCCTGTGAGTACAGTCTTAGATTCCGATGCTTCACTTCAGGTTTACTGTATCCCTTGGACCTTCTTATTGACGATGAAACACAGAAATTGCATCCTAATTTTATACAAAAGTCACAATGCCGACTTAAGTACAAGAGGACTGACACTCTCACTTTCTATGATTTGAACCTCTCCTGTGAGTCCAGTCTTAGATTCCGATGCTACACTTCAGGTTTACTGTATCCCTTGGACCTTCTTATTGACGATGAAACACTGAAATTGCATCCGAAATTAATACAAAAGGCACAATGCCGTGCTTAAGTACAAGAGGACTGACACTCTAACTTTCTATGATTTGAACCTCTCCTGTGAGTCCAGTTTTAGATTCCGATGGTTCACTTCAGGTTTACTGGATCCCTTGGACTTTCTTATTTACGATGAAACACAGAAATTGCTTCCGAATATAATACAAAAGGCACAATGCCGACTTAAGTACAAGAGGACTGACACTCTCACTTTCTATGATTTGAACCTCTCCTGTGAGTCCAGTCTTAGATTCCGATGCTTCACTTCAGGTTTACTGTATTACTTGGACCTTCTTATTGACGATGAAACACAGAAATTGCATCGGAATTTAATACAAAAGGCACAATGCCGACTTAAGTTCAAGAGGACTGACACTCTTACTTTCTATGATTTGAACCTCTCCTGTGAGTCCAGTCTTTAATTCCGATGCTTCACTTCAGGTTTACTGTATCCCTTGGACCTTCTTATTGACGATGAAACACAGAAATTGCATCCGAATTTATTACAAAAGGCACAATGCTGACTTAAGTACAAGAGGACTGACACTCTAATTTTCTATGATTTGAACCTCTCCTGTGAGTCCAGTTTTAGATTCCGAGGCTTCACTTCAGGTTTACTGTATACCTTGGACATTCTTATTGACAATGAAACACAGAGATTGCGTCCGAATTTAATACAAAAGGCACAATGCCGACTAAAGTACAAGAGGACTGACACTCAAACTTTCTATGACTTGAACCTCTCCTGTGAGTCCAGATTTAGATTGCGATGCTTCACTTCAGGTTTACTGTATACCTTGGACCTTCTTATTGACGATGAAACACAGAAATTGCATCCGAATTTAATACAAATCGCAAAATGCCGACTTATGTACAAGAAGACTGACACTCTAACTTTCTACGATTAGAACGTTTCCTGTGAGTCTAGTTTTAGATTCCGATACTTCACTTCAGGTTTACTGTATACTTTGCACCTTCTTATTGACGATGAAACACAGAAATTGCTTCCGAATTTAATACAAAAGGTACAATGGCGTCTTAAGTACAAGAGGACTGACACTCTAACTTTCTATGATTTTAACCTCTCCTGTGAGTCCAATTTTACATTCCGATGCTTCACTTCAGGTTTACTGTATTCCTTGGACCTTCTTCTTGACGATGAAACACAGAAATTGCATCCGAATTTAATTCAAAGGGCACAATGCCGGCTTAAGTACAAGAGGACTGACACTCTAACTTTATATGATTTGAACCTCTCCTGTGAGTCCAGTTTTAGATTCCGATGGTTCACTTCAGGTTTACTGTATACCTTGGACCTTCTTATTGACGACGAAACACAGAAATTCCATGCGAATTTAATACAAAAGGCACAATGTCGACTTAAGTACAGGAGGAATGACACTCTAATTTTCTTTGATTTGAACCTCTCCAGTGAGTCCAGTTTTAGATTCCGATGCTTCACTTCAGGTTTGCTGTATCCCTTGGACCATCTTATTGACGATGAAACACAGAAATTGCATCCGAATTTAATACAAAAGACACAATGCCGACTTAAGTACAAGAGGACTGACACTCTAACATTTTATGATTTGAACCTCTCCTGTGAGTCAAGTTTTAGATTCCGATGCTACACTTCAGGTTTACTGTATCCCTTGGACCTTCTTTTTGACGATGAAACACTGAAATTGCATCCGAAATTAATACAAAAGTCACAATGCCGTGCTTAAGTACAAGAGGACTGACACTCTAACTTTCTATGATTTGAACCTCTCCTGTGAGTCCAGTTTTAGATTCCGATGGTTCACTTCTGGTTTACTGGATCCCTTGGACTTTCTTATTTAAGATGAAACACAGAAATTGCTTCCGAATATAATACAAAAGGCACAATGCCGACTTAAGTACAAGAGGACTGACACTCTCACTTTCTATGATTTGAACCTCTCCTGTGAGTCCAGTCTTAGATTCCGATGCTTCACTTCAGGTTTACTGTATTACTTGGACCTTCTTATTGACGATGAAACACAGAAATTGCATCGGAATTTAATACAAAAGCACAATGCCGACTTAAGTTCAAGAGGACTGACACACTCACTTTCTATGATTTGAACCTCTCCTGTGAGTCCAGTCTTTAATTCCGATGCTTCACTTCAGGTTTACTGTATCCCTTGGACCTTCTTATTGACGATGAAACACAGAAATTGCATCCGAATTTATTACAATAGGCACAATGCTGACTTAAGTACACGAGGACTGACACTCTAATTTTCTATGATTTGAACCTCTCCTGTGAGTCCAGTTTTAGATTCCGATGCTTCACTTCAGGTTTACTGTATACCTTGGACATTCTTATCGACGATGAAACACAGAGATTGCGTCCGAATTTAATACAAAAGGCACAATGCCGACTAAAGTACAAGAGGACTGACACTCAAACTTTCTATGATTTGAACCTCTCCTGTGAGTCCAGATTTAGATTGCGATGCTTCACTTCAGGTTTACTGTATACCTTGGACCTTCTTATTGACGATGAAACACAGAAATTGCATCCGAATTTAATACAAAAGGCACAATGCCGACTTATGTACAAGAAGACTGACACTCTAACTTTCTACGATTAGAACGTTTCCTGTGAGTCTAGTTTTAGATTCCGATACTTCACTTCAGGTTTACTGTATACTTTGGACCTTCTTATTGACGATGAAACACAGAAATTGCTTCCGAATTTAATACAAAAGGTACAATGGCGTCTTAAGTACAAGAGGACTGACACTCTAACTTTCAATGATATTAACCACTGCTGTGAGTCCAGTTCTAGATTCCGATGCTTCACTTCAGGTTAACTGTATACCTTGTACCTTCTTGTTGACGATGAAACTCAGATATTGCATCCGAAATTAATACAAAAAGCACAATGCCGACTTAAGTACAAGAAAACTGACACTCTAACTTTCTATGATTTTAACCTCTCCTGTGAGTCCAATTTTACATTCCGATGCTTCACTTCAGGTTTACTGTATTCCTTGGACCTTCTTCTTGACGATGAAACACAGAAATTGCATCCGAATTTAATTCAAAGGGCACAATGCCGGCTTAAGTACAAGAGGACTGACACTCTAACTTTATATGATTTGAACCTCTCCTGTGAGCCCAGTTTTAGATTCCGATGGTTCACTTCAGGTTTACTGTATACCTTGGACCTTCTTATTGACGACGAAACACAGAAATTCCATGCGAATTTAATACAAAAGGCACAATGTCGACTTAAGTACAGGAGGACTGACACTCTAATTTTCTTTGATTTGAACCTCTCCAGTGAGTCCAGTTTTAGATTCCGATGCTTCACTTCAGGTTTGCTGTATCCCTTGGACCATCTTATTGACGATGAAACACAGAAATTGCATCCGAATTTAATACAAAAGACACAATGCCGACTTAAGTACAGGAGGACTGTCACTCTAACATTTTCTGATTTGAACCTCTCCTGTGAGTCAAGTTTTAGATTCCAATGCTTCACTTCAGTTTTACTGCATTCCTTGGACCTTCTTATTGACGATGAAACACAGAAATTGCATCTGAATTTATTTCAAAAGGCACGATGCCGGCTTAAGTACAAGAGGACAGACACTCTAACTTTCTATGATTTGAACCTCTCCTGTGAGTCCAGTTTAAGATTCCGATGCTTCACTGACGGTTTACTGTAATCCTTGGACCTTCTTATTGACGATGAAACACAGAAATATCATCCGAATTTAATACAAAAGGCACAATGCTGACTTAAGTACACGAGGAGTGACACTCTAACTTTCTATGATTTGAACCTCTCCTGTGAGTCCAGTTTTACATTCCGATGCTTCACTTCAGGTTTACTGTATACATTGGACCTTCTTATTGACGATGAAACACAAATATTCCATGCGAATTTAATACAAAAGGCACAATGCCGACTTAAGTACAAGAGGACTGACACTCTCACTTTCTATGATTTGAACCGCTCCTGTGAGTCCAGTCTTAGATTCCGATGCTTCACTTCAGGTTTACTGTATCCCTTGACCTTCTTATTGACGATGAAACACCGAAATTGCATCCAAAATAAATACAAAAGGCACAATGCCGACTTAAGTAGAAGAGGACTGACACTGTAGCTTTCAACCATTTGAACCTCTCCTGTGAGTCCAGTCTTAGATTCCGATGCTTCACTTCAGGTTAACTGTATCCCTTGGGGCTTCTTATTAACGATGAAACACAGAAATTGCTTCCGAATATAATACAAAAGGCACAATGCTGACTTAAGTACAAGAGGACTGACACTCAAATTTTCTATGATTTGAAAATCTTCTATGAGTCCAGTTTTAGATTCCGATGCTTCACTTCAGGGTTACTGTATTACTTGGAGTTTCTTATTGACGATGAAACACAGAAATTGCATCCGAATTTAATACAAAAGGCACAATACCGACTTAAGTAGAAGAGGACTGAGACTCTCACTTTCTATGATTTGAACCTCTCCTGTGAGTCCAGTTTTAGATTCCGAAGGTTTACTTTAGGTTTACTGTATCCCTTGGACTTTCTTATTTACGATGAAACACAGAAATTGCATCCGAATTAAATACAAAAGGCACAATGACGACTTAAGTACAAGAGGACTGACACTGTAACTTTCAACCATTTGAACCTCTCCTGTGAGTCCAGTTTTAGATTCCGATGCTTCACTTCAGGTTAACTGTATCCCCTGGACCTTCTTATTGACGATGAAACACAGAAATTGCTTCCGAATATAATACAAAAGGCACAATGCCGACATAAGTACAAGAGGACTGGCACTCTAACTTTATATGATTTGAACCTCTTCTGTGAGTCCAGTTTTAGTTTCCGATGCTTCACCTCAGGTTTACTGTATACCTTGGACTTTGTTATTGATGATGAAACACACAAATTGCATCCGAATTTAATACAAAAGACACAATGCCGACTTAAGTACAAGAGGACTGACACTCTAACTTTCTATGATTTGAACCTCTCCTGTGAGTCAAGTTTTAGATTCCGACGCTTCACTTCAGTTTTACTGCATTCCTTGGACCTTCTTATTGACGATGAAACACAGAAATTGCATCCGAATTTAATTCAAAAGGCACAATGCCGGCTTCAGTACAAGAGGACTGACACTCTAACTTTTTATAATTTGAACCTCTCCTGTCAGTCCAAATTTAGATTCCGATGCTTCACTGAAGGTTTACTGTAATCCTTGGACCTTCTTATTGACGATGAAACACAGAAATTGCATCCGAATTTAATACAAAAGGCACAATGCCGACTTAAGTACAAGGGGACTGACACTCTAAATTTCTGTGATTTGAACCTCTCCTGTGAATCCAGTTTTAGATTCCGAAGCTTCACTTCAGGTTTACTGTAGGCCTTGGACCTTCTTATTGACGATGAAACACAGAAATTGCATCCGAAATTAATACAAAAGGCACAATGCCGACATAAGTACAAGAGGACTGACACTCTTACTTTCTACGATTTGAACTTCTCCTGTGAGTACAGTCTTAGATTCCGATGCTTCACTTCAGGTTTACTGTATTACTTGGACCTTCTTATTGACGATGAAACACCGAAATTGCATCGGAATTTGATACAAAAGGCACAATGCCGACTTAAGTTCAAGAGGACTGACACTCTCACTTTCTATGATTTGAACCTCTCCTGTGAGTCCAGTCTTTAATTCCGATGCTTCACTTCAGGTCTACTGTATCCCTTGGACCTTCTTATTGACGATGAAACACAGAAATTGCATCCGAATTTATTACAAAAGGCACAATGCTGACTTAAGTACACGAGGACTGACACTCTAATTTTCTATGATTTGAACCTCTCCTGTGAGTCCAGTTTTAGATTCCGATGCTTCACTTCAGGTTTACTGTATACCTTGGACATTCTTATCGACGATGAAACACAGAGATTGCGTCCGAATTTAATACAAAAGGCACAATGCCGACTAAAGTACAAGAGGACTGACACTCAAACTTTCTATGATTTGAACCTCTCCTGTGAGTCCAGATTTAGATTGCGATGCTTCACTTCAGGTTTACTGTATACCTTGGACCTTCTTATTGACGATGAAACACAGAAATTGCATCCGAATTTAATACGAAAGGCACAATGCCGACTTATGTACAAGAAGACTGACACTCTAACTTTCTACGATTAGAACGTTTCCTGTGAGTCTAGTTTTAGATTCCGATACTTCACTTCAGGTTTACCGTATACTTTGGACCTTCTTATTGACGACGAAACACAGAAATTCCATGCGAATTTAATACAAAAGGCACAATGTCGACTTAAGTACAGGAGGACTGACACTCTAATTTTCTTTGATTTGAACCTCTCCAGTGAGTCCAGTTTTAGATTCCGATGCTTCACTTCAGGTTTGCTGTATCCCTTGGACCATCTTATTGACGATGAAACACAGAAATTGCATCCGAATTTAATACAAAAGACACAATGCCGACTTAAGTAC
This sequence comes from Schistocerca piceifrons, assembly GCF_021461385.2. Classification (NCBI taxonomy): domain Eukaryota; kingdom Metazoa; phylum Arthropoda; class Insecta; order Orthoptera; family Acrididae; genus Schistocerca; species Schistocerca piceifrons. The sequence continues at coordinate 45,750 of NW_025727682.1, read as the reverse complement.
AGGAGGACTGACACTCTAACATTTTATGATTTGAACCTCTCCTGTGAGTCAAGTTTTAGATTCCGATGCTTCACTTCAGTTTTACTGCATTCCTTGGACCTTCTTATTGACGATGAAACACAGAAATTGCATCTGAATTTATTTCAAAAGGCACAATGCCGGCTTAAGTACAAGAGGACAGACACTCTAACTTTCTATGATTTGAACCTCTCCTGTGAGTCCAGTTTTAGATTCCGATGCTTCACTGACGGTTTACTGTAATCCTTGGACCTTCTTATTGACGATGAAACACAGAAATATCATCCGAATATAATACAAAAGGCACAATGCTGACTTAAGTACACGAGGAGTGACACTCTAACTTTCTATGGTTTGAACCTCTCCTGTGAGTCCAGTTTTACATTCCGGTGCTTCACTTCAGGTTTACTGTATACATTGGACCTTCTTATTGACGATGAAACACAGATATTCCATGCGAATTTAATACAAAAGGCACAATGCCGACTTAAGTGCAAGAGGACTGACACTCTCACTTTCTATGATTTGAACCTCTCCTGTGAGTCCAGTCTTAGATTCCGATGCTTCACTTCAGGTTTACTGTATCCCTTGGACCTTCTTATTGACGATGAAACACCGAAATTGCATCCAAAATTAATACAAAAGGCACAATGCCGACTTAAGTAGAAGAGGACTGACACTGTAGCTTTCAACCATTTGAACCTCTCCTGTGAGTCCAGTCTTAGATTCCGATGCTTCACTTCAGGTTAAGTGTATCCCTTGGGGCTTCTTATTAACGATGAAACACAGAAATTGCTTCCGAATATAATACAAAAGGCACAATGCTGACTTAAGTACAAGAGGACTGACACTCAAAATTTCTATGATTTGAAAATCTTCTGTGAGTCCAGTTTTAGATTCCGATGCTTCACTTCAGGGTTACTGTATTACTTGGACCTTCTTATTGACGATGAAACACAGAAATTGCATCCGAATTTAATACAAAAGGCACAATACCGACTTAAGTAGAAGAGGACTGAGACTCTCACTTTCTATGATTTGAACCTCTCCTGTGAGTCCAGTTTTAGATTCCGATGGTTTACTTTAGGTTTACTGTATCCCTTGGACTTTCTTATTTACGATGAAACACAGAAATTGCATCCGAATTAAATACAAAAGGCACAATGACGACTTAAGTACAAGAGGACTGACACTGTAACTTTCAACCATTTGAACCTCTCCTGTGAGTCCAGTTTTAGATTCCGATGCTTCACTTCAGGTTAACTGTATCCCCCGGAACTTCTTATTGACGATGAAACACAGAAATTGCTTCCGAATATAATACAAAAGGCACAATGCCGACATAAGTACAAGAGGACTGGCACTCTAACTTTATATGATTTGAACCTCTTCTGTGAGTCCAGTTTTAGTTTCCGATGCTTCACCTCAGGTTTACTGTGTACCTTGGGCTTTCTTATTGATGATGAAACACACAAATTGCATCCGAATTTAATACAAAAGACACAATGCCGACTTAAGTACAAGAGGTCTGACACTCTAACTTTCTATGATTTGAACCTCTCCTGTGAGTCAAGTTTTAGATTCCGACGCTTCACTTCAGTTTTACTGCATTCCTTGGACCTTCTTATTGACGATGAAACACAGAAATTGCATCCGAATTTAATTCAAAAGGCACAATTCCGGCTTCAGTACAAGAGGACTGACACTCTAACTTTTTATGATTTGAACCTCTCCTGTGAGTCCAAATTTAGATTCCGATGCTTCACTGAAGGTTTACTGTAATCCTTGGACCTTCTTATTGACGATGAAACACAGAAATTGCATCCGAATTTAATACAAAAGGCACAATGCCGGCTTAAGTACAAGAGGACTGACACTCTAACGTTCTATGATTTGAACCTCTCCTGTGAGTCCAGTTTTAGATTCCGATGGTTCACTTCGGGTTTACTGTATCCCTTGGACTTTCGTATTTACGATGAAACCCAGAAATTTCATTCGAATTAAATACAAAAGGCACAGTGCCGACTTAAGTACAAGAGGACTGACACTGTAACTTTCAACCATTTGAACCTGTCCTGTGAGTCCAGTTTTAGATTCCGATGCTTCACTTCAGGTTAACTATATCCCTTGGACCTTCTTATTGACGATGAAACACAGAAATTGCATCCGAAATTAATACAAAAGGCACAATGCCGACATAAGTACAAGAGGACTGACACTCTAACTTTCTATGATTTGAACCTCTCCTGTGAGTCCAGTTTTAGATTCCGATGGTTCACTTCAGGTTTACTGTATACCGTGGACCTTCTTATTGACGATGAAACACAGAAATTGCATCCAAATTTAATACAAAAGTCACAATGCCGACTTAAGTACAAGAGGACTGACACTCTTACTTTCTACGATTTGAACTTCTCCTGTGAGTACAGTCTTAGATTCCGATGCTTCACTTCAGGTTTACTGTATCCCTTGGACCTTCTTATTGACGATGAAACACAGAAATTGCATCCTAATTTTATACAAAAGTCACAATGCCGACTTAAGTACAAGAGGACTGACACTCTCACTTTCTATGATTTGAACCTCTCCTGTGAGTCCAGTCTTAGATTCCGATGCTACACTTCAGGTTTACTGTATCCCTTGGACCTTCTTATTGACGATGAAACACTGAAATTGCATCCGAAATTAATACAAAAGGCACAATGCCGTGCTTAAGTACAAGAGGACTGACACTCTAACTTTCTATGATTTGAACCTCTCCTGTGAGTCCAGTTTTAGATTCCGATGGTTCACTTCAGGTTTACTGGATCCCTTGGACTTTCTTATTTACGATGAAACACAGAAATTGCTTCCGAATATAATACAAAAGGCACAATGCCGACTTAAGTACAAGAGGACTGACACTCTCACTTTCTATGATTTGAACCTCTCCTGTGAGTCCAGTCTTAGATTCCGATGCTTCACTTCAGGTTTACTGTATTACTTGGACCTTCTTATTGACGATGAAACACAGAAATTGCATCGGAATTTAATACAAAAGGCACAATGCCGACTTAAGTTCAAGAGGACTGACACTCTTACTTTCTATGATTTGAACCTCTCCTGTGAGTCCAGTCTTAAATTCCGATGCTTCACTTCAGGTTTACTGTATCCCTTGGACCTTCTTATTGACGATGAAACACAGAAATTGCATCCGAATTTATTACAAAAGGCACAATGCTGACTTAAGTACACGAGGACTGACACTCTAATTTTCTATGATTTGAACCTCTCCTGTGAGTCCAGTTTTAGATTCCGAGGCTTCACTTCAGGTTTACTGTATACCTTGGACATTCTTATTGACGATGAAACACAGAGATTGCGTCCGAATTTAATACAAAAGGCACAATGCCGACTAAAGTACAAGAGGACTGACACTCAAACTTTCTATGACTTGAACCTCTCCTGTGAGTCCAGATTTAGATTGCGATGCTTCACTTCAGGTTTACTGTATACCTTGGACCTTCTTATTGACGATGAAACACAGAAATTGCATCCGAATTTAATACAAATCGCAAAATGCCGACTTATGTACAAGAAGACTGACACTCTAACTTTCTACGATTAGAACGTTTCCTGTGAGTCTAGTTTTAGATTCCGATACTTCACTTCAGGTTTACTGTATACTTTGCACCTTCTTATTGACGATGAAACACAGAAATTGCTTCCGAATTTAATACAAAAGGTACAATGGCGTCTTAAGTACAAGAGGACTGACACTCTAACTTTCTATGATTTTAACCTCTCCTGTGAGTCCAATTTTACATTCCGATGCTTCACTTCAGGTTTACTGTATTCCTTGGACCTTCTTCTTGACGATGAAACACAGAAATTGCATCCGAATTTAATTCAAAGGGCACAATGCCGGCTTAAGTACAAGAGGACTGACACTCTAACTTTATATGATTTGAACCTCTCCTGTGAGTCCAGATTTAGATTCCGATGGTTCACTTCAGGTTTACTGTATACCTTGGACCTTCTTATTGACGACGAAACACAGAAATTCCATGCGAATTTAATACAAAAGGCACAATGTCGACTTAAGTACAGGAGGAATGACACTCTAATTTTCTTTGATTTGAACCTCTCCAGTGAGTCCAGTTTTAGATTCCGATGCTTCACTTCAGGTTTGCTGTATCCCTTGGACCATCTTATTGACGATGAAACACAGAAATTGCATCCGAATTTAATACAAAAGACACAATGCCGACTTAAGTACAAGAGGACTGACACTCTAACATTTTATGATTTGAACCTCTCCTGTGAGTCAAGTTTTAGATTCCGATGCTTCACTTCAGTTTTACTGCATTCCTTGGACCTTCTTATTGACGATGAAACACAGAAATTGCATCTGAATTTATTTCAAAAGGCACAATGCCGGCTTAAGTACAAGAGGACAGACACTCTAACTTTCTATGATTTGAACCTCTCCTGTGAGTCCAGTTTTAGATTCCGATGCTTCACTGACGGTTTACTGTAATCCTTGGACCTTCCTATTGACGATGAAACACAGAAATTGCATCCGAATTTAATACAAAAGGCACAATGCCGGCTTAAGTACAAGAGGACTGAGACTCTAACTTTCTACGATTTGAACCTCTCCTGTGAGTCCAGTTTTAGATTCCGATGGTTCACTTCAGGTTTACTGTATCCCTTGGACTTTCGTATTTACGATGAAACACAGAAATTTCATCCGAATTAAATACAAAAGGCACAATGCCGACTTAAGTACAAGAGGACTGACACTGTAACTTTCAACCATTTGAACCTCTCCTGTGAGTCCAGTTTTAGATTCCGATGCTTCACTTCAGGTTAACTGTATCCCTTGGACCTTCTTATTGACGATGAAACACAGAAATTGCTTCCGAATATAATACAAAAGGCACAATGCCGACTTAAGTACAAGAGGACTGACACTCTAAATCTCTATGATTTGAACCTCTCCTGTGAGTCCAGTTTTAGATTCCTATGCTTCACTTCAGCTTTACTGTATTACTTGGACCTTCTTATTGGCGATGAAACACAGAAATTGCATCCGAATTTAATACAAAATGCACAATGCCGACTTAAGTACAAGAGGACTGACACTCTCACTTTCTATGATTTGAACCTCTCCTGTGAGTCCAGTCTTAGAATCCGATGCTTCACTTCAGGTTTACTGTATCCCTTGGACCTTCTTATTGACGATGAAACACCGAAATTGCATCCGAATTTAATACAAATGTCACAATGATGACTTAAGTACAAGTGGAATGACACTCTCACTTTCTATGATTTGAACCTCTCCTGTGAGTCCAGTCTTAGATTCCGATGCTTCACTTCAGGTTTACTGTATCCCTTGGACCTTCTTATTGACGATGAAACACCGAAATTGCATCCGAAATTAATACAAAAGGCACAATGCCGACTTAAGTACAAGAGGACTGACACTGTAACTTTCAACCATTTGAACCTCTCCTGTGAGTCCAGTTTTTGATTCCGATTCTTCACTTCAGGTTAACTGTATCCCTTGGACCTTCTTATTGACGATGAAACACAGAAATTGCTTCCGAATTTAATACAAAAGGCACAATGCCGACTTAAGTACATGAGGACTGACACGCTAACTTTATATGATTTGAACCTCTTCTGTGAGTCCAGTTTTAGATTCCGATGCTTCACCTCAGGTTTACTGTATACCTTGGACATTCGTATTGACAATGATACACAGAAATTGCATCCGAATTTAATAGAAAAGCACAATGCGGACTTAAGTACAAGAGGACTGACACTCTAAATTTATATGATTTGAACCTCTTCTTGAGTCCAGTTTTAGATTCCGATGCTTCACCTCAGGTTTACTGTATACCTTGGACTTTCGTATTGACGATGATACACAGAAATTGCATTCGAATTAAATACTAAAGGCACAATGCCGACTTAAGTACAAGAGGACTGACACTCTTACTACCTATGATTTGAACTTCTCCTGTGAGTCCAGTTTTAGATTCTGATGCTTCACTTCAGGTTTACTGTATACCATGGACCTTCTTATTCACGATGAAACACAGAAATTGCATCCGAATTTAATTCAAAAGGCACAATGCCGGCCTAAGAACAAGAGGACAGACACTCTAACTTTTTATGATTTGAACCTCTCCTATGAGTCCAATTTTAGATTTCGATGCTTCACTTCAGGTTTACTGTAATCCTTGGACCTTCTTATTGACGATGAAACACAGAAATTTTATCCGAATTTTGTACAAAAGGCACGATGCCGACTTAAGTACAAGAGGACTGACACACTAATTTTCTATGATTTGAACCTCTCCTGTGAGTCCAGTTTTAGATTCCGATGCTTCACTTCAGGTTTAATGTATACTTTGACCCTTCTTATTAACGATGAAACACAGAAATTGCATCCGAATTTAATACAAAGGCACAAAGCCGACTTACGTACAAGAGGACTGACACTCTAACTTTCTATGATTTGAACCTCTCCTGTAAGTCCAGTTTTAGATTCCGATGCTTCACTTCAGGTTTACTGTATCCCTTGGACCTTCGTATTGACGATGAAACACAGAAATTTCATACGGATTTCATACAAAAGGCACAATGCCGACTTAAGTAGAAGAGGACTGACACTCTAACTTTATATGATTTGAACCTCTCCTATGAGTCCAATTTTAGATTCCGATGCTTCACTGAAGGTTTACTGTAATCCTTGGACCTTCTTATTGACGATGAAACACCGAAATTGCATCCGAATTTAATTCCAAAGGCACAATGCCGGCTTAAGTACAAGAGGTCTGAAACTCTAACTTTCTATGATTTGAACCTCTCCTGTGAGTCCAGTTTTCGATTCCGATGCTTCACTTCGGGTTTACTGTATACCTTGGCCCTTCTTATTAACGATGAAACACAGAAATTGCATCCGAATTTAATACAAAAGGCACAAAGCCGACTTACGTACAAGAAGACTAACACTCTAATTTTCAATGATTTGAACCTCTCCTTTGAGACCGGATTTAGATACCGATGCTTCACTTCATGTTTACTGTATCCCTTGGACCTTCTTATTGACGATGAAACAAAGAAATTGCATCCGAAATTAATACAAAAGCACAATGCCGACTTAAGTACAAGAGGACTGACACTCTAATTTTCTATGATTTGAACCTCTCCTGTGAGTCCAGTTTTAGATTCCGATGCTTCACTTCAGGTTTACTGTATCCCTTGGACTTTCGTATTGACGATGAAACACAGAAATTTCATACGGATTTCATACAAAAGGCACAATGCCGACTTAAGTAGAAGAGGACTGACACTCGAACTTTAAATGATTTGAACCTCTCCTGTGAGTCCAGTTTTAGATTCCGATGCTTCACTTCAGGTTAACTGTATACCTTGGACCCTCTTATTGACGATGAAACACAAAAATTGCTTCCGAATTTAATACAAAAGGCACAATGCCGTCTTAAGTACAAGAGGACTGACACTCTAACTTTCTATGATTTGAACATCTCCTGTGGGTCCAGTTTTAGACTCCGATGCTTCACTTCATGTTTAGTGTATACCTTGGACCTTCTTAGTGACGATGAAACACAGAAATTGCATCCGAATTTAATACAAAAGGCACAATGCCGACTTAAGTACAAGAGGACTGACACTCTAACTTTCAATGATTTGAACCTCTCCTGTGAGTCCAGTTTTAGATTCCGATGCTTCACTTCAGGTTTACTGTATCCCTTGGGCTTTCTTATTGACGATGAAACACAGAAATTGCATCCGACTTTAATTCAAAAGGCACAATGTCGACTTAAGTACAAGAGGACTGACACTGTAACTTTCAACCATTTGAACCTCTCCTGTGAGTCCAGTTTTAGATTCCGATGCTTCACTTCAGGTTTACTGTATACCTTGGACCTTCTTATTGATGATGAAACACAGAAATAGCTTCCGAATTTAATACAAAAGGCACAATGCTGACTTAAGTACACGAGGAGTGACACTCTAACTTTCTATGATTTGAACCTCTACTGTGAGTCCAGTTTTAGATTCCGATGCTTCACTTCAAGTTAACTGTATCCCTTGGACCTTCTTATTGACGATGAAACACAGAAATTGCTTCCGAATTTAATACAAAAGGCACAATGCCGACTTAAGTACATGAGGACTGACACGCTAACTTTATATGATTTGAACCTCTTCTGTGAGTCCAGTTTTAGATTCCGATGCTTCACCTCAGGTTTACTGTATACCTTGGACATTCGTATTGACGATGATACACAGAAATTGCATCCGAATTTAATAGAAAAGGCACAATGCCGACTTAAGTACAAGAGGACTGACACTCTAAATTTATATGATATGAACCTCTTCTTGAGTCCAGTTTTCGATTCCGATGCTTCACCTCAGGTTTACTGTATACCTTGGTCTTTCGTATTGACGATGAAACACAGATATTCCATTCGAATTTAATACAAAAGGCACAATGCCGACTTAAGTACAGGAGGACTGACACACTAATTTTCTATGAATTGAACCTCTCCTGTGAGTCCAGTTTTAGATTCCGATGCTTCACTTCAGGTTTTCTGTCTCACTTGGACCATCATATTGATGATGAAACACAGAAATTGCACCCGAATTTAATACAAAAGACACAATGACGACTTAAGTACAAGAGGACTGACACTCTAACTTTCTATGATTTGAACCTCACCTGTGAGTCAAGTTTTGGATTCCGATGCTTCACTTCAGTTTTACTGCATTCCTTGGACCTTCTTATTGACGATGAAACACAGAAATTGCATCCGAATTTAATTCAAAAGGCACAATGCCGGCTTAAGTACAAGAGGACAGACACTCTAACTTTTTATGATTTGAACCTCTCCTGTGAGTCCAATTTTAGATTTCGATGCTTCACTTCAGGTTTACTGTATACCTTGGACCATCTTATTGACGATGAAACACAGAAATTTCATCCGAATTTTGTACAAAAGGCACAATGCCGACTTAAGTACAAGAGGACTGACACTCTAAATTTCTATGATTTGAACCTCTCCTATGAGTCCAGTTTTAGATTCCGATGCTTCACTGAAGGTTTACTGTAATCCTTGGACCTTCTTATTGACGATGAAACACCGAAATTGCATCCGAATTTAATACAAATGTCACAATGATGACTTAAGTACAAGTGGAATGACACTCTCACTTTCTATGATTTGAACCTCTCCTGTGAGTCCAGTCTTAGATTCCGATGCTTCACTTCAGGTTTACTGTATCCCTTGGACCTTCTTATTGACGATGAAACACCGAAATTGCATCCGAAATTAATACAAAAGGCACAATGCCGACTTAAGTACAAGAGGACTGACACTGTAACTTTCAACCATTTGAACCTCTCCTGTGAGTCCAGTTTTTGATTCCGATTCTTCACTTCAGGTTAACTGTATCCCTTGGACCTTCTTATTGACGATGAAACACAGAAATTGCTTCCGAATTTAATACAAAAGGCACAATGCCGACTTAAGTACATGAGGACTGACACGCTAACTTTATATGATTTGAACCTCTTCTGTGAGTCCAGTTTTAGATTCCGATGCTTCACCTCAGGTTTACTGTATACCTTGGACATTCGTATTGACAATGATACACAGAAATTGCATCCGAATTTAATAGAAAAGCACAATGCGGACTTAAGTACAAGAGGACTGACACTCTAAATTTATATGATTTGAACCTCTTCTTGAGTCCAGTTTTAGATTCCGATGCTTCACCTCAGGTTTACTGTATACCTTGGACTTTCGTATTGACGATGATACACAGAAATTGCATCCGAATTAAATACTAAAGGCACAATGCCGACTTAAGTACAAGAGGACTGACACTCTTACTACCTATGATTTGAACTTCTCCTGTGAGTCCAGTTTTAGATTCTGATGCTTCACTTCAGGTTTACTGTATACCATGGACCTTCTTATTCACGATGAAACACAGAAATTGCATCCGAATTTAATTCAAAAGGCACAATGCCGGCCTAAGAACAAGAGGACAGACACTCTAACTTTTTATGATTTGAACCTCTCCTGTGAGTCCAATTTTAGATTTCGATGCTTCACTTCAGGTTTACTGTAATCCTTGGACCTTCTTATTGACGATGAAACACAGAAATTTTATCCGAATTTTGTACAAAAGGCACGATGCCGACTTAAGTACAAGAGGACTGACACACTAATTTTCTATGATTTGAACCTCTCCTGTGAGTCCAGTTTTAGATTCCGATGCTTCACTTCAGGTTTAATGTATACTTTGACCCTTCTTATTAACGATGAAACACAGAAATTGCATCCGAATTTAATACAAAGGCACAAAGCCGACTTACGTACAAGAGGACTGACACTCTAACTTTCTATGATTTGAACCTCTCCTGTAAGTCCAGTTTTAGATTCCGATGCTTCACTTCAGGTTTACTGTATCCCTTGGACCTTCGTATTGACGATGAAACACAGAAATTTCATACGGATTTCATACAAAAGGCACAATGCCGACTTAAGTAGAAGAGGACTGACACTCGAACTTTAAATGATTTGAACCTCTCCTGTGAGTCCAGTTTTAGATTCCGAAGCTTCACTTCAGGTTAACTGTATACCTTGGACCTTCTTATTGACGATGAAACACAAAAATTGCTTCCGAATTTAATACAAAAGGCACAATGCCGGCTTAAGTACAAGAGGACTGACACTCTTACTTTCTATGATTTGAACCTCTCCTGTGAGTCCAGTCCTAGATTCCGATGCTTCACTTCAAGTTTACTGTATCCCTTGGACCTTTATATTGGCGATGAAACACAGAAATTGCATCCGAATTTTATACAAGGCCACAATGCCGACTTAAGTACAAGAGGACTGACACTCTAACTTTATATGATTTGAACCTCTCCTATGAGTCCAATTTTAGATTCCGATGCTTCACTGAAGGTTTACTGTAATCCTTGGACCTTCTTATTGACGATGAAACACCGAAATTGCATCCGAATTTAATTCCAAAGGCACAATGCCGGCTTAAGTACAAGAGGTCTGAAACTCTAACTTTCTATGATTTGAACCTCTCCTGTGAGTCCAGTTTTCGATTCCGATGCTTCACTTCGGGTTTACTGTATACCTTGGCCCTTCTTATTAACGATGAAACACAGAAATTGCATCCGAATTTAATACAAAAGGCACAAAGCCGACTTACGTACAAGAAGACTAACACTCTAATTTTCAATGATTTGAACCTCTCCTTTGAGACCGGATTTAGATACCGATGCTTCACTTCATGTTTACTGTATCCCTTGGACCTTCTTATTGACGATGAAACAAAGAAATTGCATCCGAAATTAATACAAAAGCACAATGCCGACTTAAGTACAAGAGGACTGACACTCTAATTTTCTATGATTTGAACCTCTCCTGTGAGTCCAGTTTTAGATTCCGATGCTTCACTTCAGGTTTACTGTATCCCTTGGACTTTCGTATTGACGATGAAACACAGAAATTTCATACGGATTTCATACAAAAGGCACAATGCCGACTTAAGTAGAAGAGGACTGACACTCGAACTTTAAATGATTTGAACCTCTCCTGTGAGTCCAGTTTTAGATTCCGATGCTTCACTTCAGGTTAACTGTATACCTTGGACCCTCTTATTGACGATGAAACACAAAAATTGCTTCCGAATTTAATACAAAAGGCACAATGCCGTCTTAAGTACAAGAGGACTGACACTCTAACTTTCTATGATTTGAACATCTCCTGTGGGTCCAGTTTTAGACTCCGATGCTTCACTTCATGTTTAGTGTATACCTTGGACCTTCTTAGTGACGATGAAACACAGAAATTGCATCCGAATTTAATACAAAAGGCACAATGCCGACTTAAGTACAAGAGGACTGACACTCTAACTTTCAATGATTTGAACCTCTCCTGTGAGTCCAGTTTTAGATTCCGATGCTTCACTTCAGGTTTACTGTATCCCTTGGGCTTTCTTATTGACGATGAAACACAGAAATTGCATCCGACTTTAATTCAAAAGGCACAATGTCGACTTAAGTACAAGAGGACTGACACTGTAACTTTCAACCATTTGAACCTCTCCTGTGAGTCCAGTTTTAGATTCCGATGCTTCACTTCAGGTTAACTGTATCCCTTGGACCTTCTTATTGACGATGAAACACAGAAATTGCTTCCGAATTTAATACAAAAGACACAATGCCGACTTAAGTACATGAGGACTGACACGCTAACTTTATATGATTTGAACCTCTTCTGTGAGTCCAGTTTTAGATTCCGATGCTTCACCTCAGGTTTACTGTATACCTTGGACATTCGTATTGACGATGATACACAGAAATTGCATCCGAATTTAATAGAAAAAGCACAATGCCGACTTAAGTACAAGAGGACTGACACTCTAAATTTATATGATATGAACCTCTTCTTGAGTCCAGTTTTAGATTCCGATGCTTCACCTCAGGTTTACTGTATACCTTGGACTTTCGTATTGACGATGATACACAGAAATTGCATCCGAATTTAATACTAAAGGCACAATGCCGACTTAAGTACAAGAGGACTGACACTCTAACTACCTATGATTTGAACTTCTCCTGTGAGTCCAGTTTTAGATTCTGATGCTTCACTTCAGGTTTACTGTATACCTTGGACCTTCTTATTGATGATGAAACACAGAAATAGCATCCGAATTTAATACAAAAGGCACAATGCTGACTTAAGTACACGAGGAGTGACACTCTAACTTTCTATGATTTGAACCTCTCCTGTGAGTCCAGTTTTACATGCCGATGCTTCACTTCAGGTTTACTGTATACCTTGGACCTTCTTATTGATGATGAAACACAGAAATAGCATCCGAATTTAATACAAAAAGCACAATGCTGACTTAAGTACACGAGGAGTGACACTCTAACTTTCTATGATTTGAACCTCTACTGTGAGTCCAGTTTTAGATTCCGATGCTTCACTTCAAGTTAACAGTATCCCTTGGACCTTCTTATTGACGATGAAACACAGAAATTGCTTCCGAATTTAATACAAAAGGCACAATGCCGACTTAAGTACATGAGGACTGACACGCTAACTTTATATGATTTGAACCTCTTCTGTGAGTCCAGTTTTAGATTCCGATGCTTCACCTCAGGTTTACTGTATACCTTGGACATTCGTATTGACGATGATACACAGAAATTGCATCCGAATTTAATAGAAAAGGCACAATGCCGACTTAAGTACAAGAGGACTGACACTCTAAATTTATATGATATGAACCTCTTCTTGAGTCCAGTTTTAGATTCCGATGCTTCACCTCAGGTTTACTGTATACCTTGGTCTTTCGTATTGACGATGAAACACAGATATTCCATTCGAATTTAATACAAAAGGCACAATGCCGACTTAAGTACAGGAGGACTGACACACTAATTTTCTATGAATTGAACCTCTCCTGTGAGTCCAGTTTTAGATTCCGATGCTTCACTTCAGGTTTTCTGTCTCACTTGGACCATCATATTGATGATGAAACACAGAAATTGCACCCGAATTTAATACAAAAGACACAATGACGACTTAAGTACAAGAGGACTGACACTCTAACTTTCTATGATTTGAACCTCACCTGTGAGTCAAGTTTTGGATTCCGATGCTTCACTTCAGTTTTACTGCATTCCTTGGACCTTCTTATTGACGATGAAACACAGAAATTGCATCCGAATTTAATTCAAAAGGCACAATGCCGGCTTAAGTACAAGAGGACAGACACTCTAACTTTTTATGATTTGAACCTCTCCTGTGAGTCCAATTTTAGATTTCGATGCTTCACTTCAGGTTTACTGTATACCTTGGACCATCTTATTGACGATGAAACACAGAAATTTCATCCGAATTTTGTACAAAAGGCACAATGCCGACTTAAGTACAAGAGGACTGACACTCTAAATTTCTATGATTTGAACCTCTCCTATGAGTCCAGTTTTAGATTCCGATGCTTCACTGAAGGTTTACTGTAATCCTTGGACCTTCTTATTGACGATGAAACACCGAAATTGCATCCGAATTTAATACAAATGTCACAATGATGACTTAAGTACAAGTGGAATGACACTCTCACTTTCTATGATTTGAACCTCTCCTGTGAGTCCAGTCTTAGATTCCGATGCTTCACTTCAGGTTTACTGTATCCCTTGGACCTTCTTATTGACGATGAAACACCGAAATTGCATCCGAAATTAATACAAAAGGCACAATGCCGACTTAAGTACAAGAGGACTGACACTGTAACTTTCAACCATTTGAACCTCTCCTGTGAGTCCAGTTTTTGATTCCGATTCTTCACTTCAGGTTAACTGTATCCCTTGGACCTTCTTATTGACGATGAAACACAGAAATTGCTTCCGAATTTAATACAAAAGGCACAATGCCGACTTAAGTACATGAGGACTGACACGCTAACTTTATATGATTTGAACCTCTTCTGTGAGTCCAGTTTTAGATTCCGATGCTTCACCTCAGGTTTACTGTATACCTTGGACATTCGTATTGACAATGATACACAGAAATTGCATCCGAATTTAATAGAAAAGCACAATGCGGACTTAAGTACAAGAGGACTGACACTCTAAATTTATATGATTTGAACCTCTTCTTGAGTCCAGTTTTAGATTCCGATGCTTCACCTCAGGTTTACTGTATACCTTGGACTTTCGTATTGACGATGATACACAGAAATTGCATCCGAATTAAATACTAAAGGCACAATGCCGACTTAAGTACAAGAGGACTGACACTCTTACTACCTATGATTTGAACTTCTCCTGTGAGTCCAGTTTTAGATTCTGATGCTTAACTTCAGGTTTACTGTATACCATGGACCTTCTTATTCACGATGAAACACAGAAATTGCAACCGAATTTAATTCAAAAGGCACAATGCCGGCCTAAGAACAAGAGGACAGACACTCTAACTTTTTATGATTTGAACCTCTCCTGTGAGTCCAATTTTAGATTTCGATGCTTCACTTCAGGTTTACTGTAATCCTTGGACCTTCTTATTGACGATGAAACACAGAAATTTTATCCGAATTTTGTACAAAAAGGCACGATGCCGACTTAAGTACAAGAGGACTGACACACTAATTTTCTATGATTTGAACCTCCTCCTGTGAGTCCAGTTTTAGAATTCCGATGCTTCACTTCAGGTTTAATGTATACTTTGACCCTTCTTATTAACGATGAAACACAGAAATTGCATCCGAATTTAATACAAAGGCACAAAGCCCGACTTACGTACAAGAGGACTGACACTCTAACTTTCTATGATTTGAACCTCTCCTGTAAGTCCAGTTTTAGATTCCGATGCTTCACTTCAGGTTTACTGTATCCCTTGGACCTTCGTATTGACGATGAAACACAGAAATTTCATACGGATTTCATACAAAAGGCACAATGCCGACTTAAGTAGAAGAGGACTGACACTCGAACTTTAAATGATTTGAACCTCTCCTGTGAGTCCAGTTTTAGATTCCGAAGCTTCACTTCAGGTTAACTGTATACCTTGGACCTTTCTTATTGACGATGAAACACAAAAATTGCTTCCGAAATTTAATACAAAAGGCACAATGCCGGCTTAAGTACAAGAGGACTGACACTCTTACTTTCTATGATTTGAACCTCTCCTGTGAGGTCCAGTCCTAGATTCCGATGCTTCACTTCAAGTTTACTGTATCCCTTGGACTTTATATTGGCGATGAAACACAGAAATTGCATCCGAATTTTATACAAGGCCACAATGCCGACTTAAGTACAAGAGGACTGACACTCTAACTTTATATGATTTGAACCTCTCCTATGAGTCCAATTTTAGATTCCGATGCTTCACTGAAGGTTTACTGTAATCCTTGGACCTTCTTATTGACGATGAAACACCGAAATTGCATCCGAATTTAATTCCAAAGGCACAATGCCGGCTTAAGTACAAGAGGTCTGAAACTCTAACTTTCTATGATTTGAACCTCTCCTGTGAGTCCAGTTTTCGATTCCGATGCTTCACTTCGGGTTTACTGTATACCTTGGCCCTTCTTATTAACGATGAAACACAGAAATTGCATCCGAATTTAATACAAAAGGCACAAAGCCGACTTACGTACAAGAAGACTAACACTCTAATTTTCAATGATTTGAACCTCTCCTTTGAGACCGGATTTAGATACCGATGCTTCACTTCATGTTTACTGTATCCCTTGGACCTTCTTATTGACGATGAAACAAAGAAATTGCATCCGAAATTAATACAAAAGCACAATGCCGACTTAAGTACAAGAGGACTGACACTCTAATTTTCTATGATTTGAACCTCTCCTGTGAGTCCAGTTTTAGATTCCGATGCTTCACTTCAGGTTTACTGTATCCCTTGGACTTTCGTATTGACGATGAAACACAGAAATTTCATACGGATTTCATACAAAAGGCACAATGCCGACTTAAGTAGAAGAGGACTGACCACTCGAACTTTAAATGATTTGAACCTCTCCTGTGAGTCCAGTTTTAGATTCCGATGCTTCACTTCAGGTTAACTGTATACCTTGGACCCTCTTATTGACGATGAAACACAAAAATTGCTTCCGAATTTAATACAAAAGGCACAATGCCGTCTTAAGTACAAGAGGACTGACACTCTAACTTTCTATGATTTGAACATCTCCTGTGGGTCCAGTTTTAGACTCCGATGCTTCACTTCATGTTTAGTGTATACCTTGGACCTTCTTAGTGACGATGAAACACAGAAATTGCATCCGAATTTAATACAAAAGGCACAATGCCGAATTAAGTACAAGAGGACTGACACTCTAACTTTCAATGATTTGAACCTCTCCTGTGAGTCCAGTTTTAGATTCCGATGCCTTCACTTCAGGTTTACTGTATCCCTTGGGCTTTCTTATTGACGATGAAACACAGAAATTGCATCCGACTTTAATTCAAAAGGCACAATGTCGACTTAAGTACAAGAGGACTGACACTGTAACTTTCAACCATTGAACCTCTCCTGTGAGTCCAGTTTTAGATTCCGATGCTTCACTTCAGGTTAACTGTATCCCTTGGACCTTCTTATTGACGATGAAACACAGGAAATTGCTTCCGAATTTATTACAAAAGACACAATGCCGACTTAAGTACATGAGGACTGACACGCTAACTTTATATGATTTGAACCTCTTCTGTGAGTCCAGTTTTAGATTCCGATGCTTCACCTCAGGTTTACTGTATACCTTGGACATTCGTATTGACGATGATACACAGAAATTGCATCCGAATTTAATAGAAAAAGCACAATGCCGACTTAAGTACAAGAGGACTGACACTCTAAATTTATATGATATGAACCTCTTCTTGAGTCCAGTTTTAGATTCCGATGCTTCACCTCAGGTTTACTGTATACCTTGGACTTTCGTATTGACGATGATACACAGAAATTGCATCCGAATTTAATACTAAAGGCACAATGCCGACTTAAGTACAAGAGGACTGACACTCTAACTACCTATGATTTGAACTTCTCCTGTGAGTCCAGTTTTAGATTCTGATGCTTCACTTCAGGTTTACTGTTTACCTTGGACCTTCTTATTGATGATGAAACACAGAAATAGCATCCGAATTTAATACAAAAGGCACAATGCTGACTTAAGTACACGAGGAGTGACACTCTAACTTTCTATGATTTGAACCTCTCCTGTGAGTCCAGTTTTACATGCCGATGCTTCACTTCAGGTTTACTGTATACTCTTGGACCTTCTTATTGATGATGAAACACAGAAATAGCATCCGAATTTAATACAAAAAGCACAATGCTGACTTAAGTACACGAGGAGTGACACTCTAACTTTCTATGATTTGAACCTCTACTGTGAGTCCAGTTTTAGATTCCGATGCTTCACTTCAAGTTAACTGTATCCCTTGGACCTTCTTATTGACGATTGAAACACAGAAATTGCTTCCGAATTTAATACAAAAGGCACAATGCCGACTTAAGTACATGAGGACTGACACGCTAACTTTATATGATTTGAACCTCTTCTGTGAGTCCAGTTTTAGATTCCGATGCTTCACCTCAGGTTTACTGTATACCTTGGGACATTCGTATTGACGATGATACACAGAAATTGCATCCGAATTTAATAGAAAGGCACAATGCCGACTTAAGTACAAGAGGACTGACACTCTAAATTTATATTGATATGAACCTCTTCTTGAGTCCAGTTTTAGATTCCGATGCTTCACCTCAGGTTTACTGTATACCTTGGTCTTCGTATTGACGATGAAACACAGATATTCCATTCGAATTTAATACAAAAGGCACAATGCCGACTTAAGTACAGGAGGACTGACACACTAATTTTCTATGAATTGAACCTCTCCTGTGAGTCCAGTTTTAGATTCCGATGCTTCACTTCAGGTTTTCTGTCTCACTTGGACCATCATATTGATGATGAAACACAGAAATTGCACCCGAATTTAATACAAAAGACACAATGACGACTTAAGTACAAGAGGGACTGACACTCTAACTTTCTATGATTTGAAACCTCACCTGTGAGTCAAGTTTTGGATTCCGATGCTTCACTTCAGTTTTACTGCATTCCTTGGACCTTCTTATTGACGATGAAACACAGAAATTGCATCCGAATTTAATTCAAAAGGCACAATGCCGGCTTAAGTACAAGAGGACAGACACTCTAACTTTTTATGATTTGAACCTCTCCTGTGAGTCCAATTTTAGATTTCGATGCTTCACTTCAGGTTTACTGTATACCTTGGACCATCTTATTGACGATGAAACACAGAAATTTCATCCGAATTTTGTACAAAAGGCACAATGCCGACTTAAGTACAAGAGGACTGACACTCTAAATTTCTATGATTTGAACCTCTCCTATGAGTCCAGTTTTAGATTCCGATGCTTCACTGAAGGTTTACTGTAATCCTTGGACCTTCTTATTGACGATGAAACACCGAAATTGCATCCGAATTTAATTCCAAAGGCACAATGCCGGCTTAAGTACCAGAGGACTGACACTCTAACTTTCTATGATTTTAAACCTCTCCTGTGAGTCCAATTTTAGATTCCGATGCTTCACTTCAGGTTTACTGTATCCCTTGGGCTTTCATATTGACGATGAAACACAGAAATTGCATCCGAATTTAATTCAAAAGGCACAATGTCGACTTAAGTACAAGAGGACTGACACTGTAACTTTCAACCATTTGAACCTCTCCTGTGAGTCCAGTTTTAGATTCCGATGCTTCACTTCAGGTTAACTGTATCCCTTGGACCTTCTTATTGACGATGAAACACAGAAATTGCTTCCGAATTTAATACAAAAGGCACAATGCCGACTTAAGTACATGAGGACTGACACGCTAACTTTATATGATTTGAACCTCTTCTGTGAGTCCAGTTTTAGATTCCGATGCTTCACCTCAGGTTTACTGTATATCTTGGACATTCGTATTGACGATGATACACAGAAATTGCATCCGAATTTAATAGAAAAGGCACAATGCCGACTTAAGTACAAGAGGACTGACACTCTAAATTTATATGATATGAACCTCATCTTGAGTCCAGTTTTCGATTCCGATGCTTCACTTCAGGTTTACTGTATACCTTGGACCTTCTTAGTGACGATGAAACACAGAAATTGCATCCGAATTTAATACAAAAGGCACAATGCCGACTTAAGTACAAGAGGACTGACACTCTAATTTTCAATGATTTGAACCTCTCCTGTGAGTCCAGTTTCAGATTCCGATGCTTCACTTCAGGTTTACTGTATCCCTTGGGCTTTCTTATTGACGATGAAACACAGAAATTGCATCCGAATTTAATTCAAAAGGCACAATGTCGACTTAAGTACAAGAGGACTGACACTGTAACTTTCAACCATTTGAACCTCTCCTGTGAGTCCAGTTTTAGATTCCGATGCTTCACTTCAAGTTAACTGTATCTCTTGGACCTTCTTATTGACGATGAAACACAGAAATTGCTTCCGAATTTAATACAAAAGGCACAATGCCGACTTAAGTACATGAGGACTGACACGCTAACTTTATATGATATGAACCTCTTCTTGAGTCCAGTTTTAGATTCCGATGCTTCACCTCAGGTTTACTGTATACCTTGGTCTTTCGTATTGACGATGAAACACAGATATTCCATGCGAATTTAATACAAAAGGCACAATGCCGACTTAAGTACAGGAGGACTGACACACTAATTTTCTATGATTTGAACCTCTCCTGTGAGTCCAGTTTTAGATTCCGATGCTTCACTTCAGGTTTTCTGTCTCACTTGGACCATCATATTGATGATGAAACACAGAAATTGCACCCGAATTTAATACAGAAGACACAATGACGACTTAAGTACAAGAGGACTGACACTCTAACTTTCTATGATTTGAACCTCACCTGTGAGTCAAGTTTTGGATTCCGATGCTTCACTTCAGTTTTACTGCATTCCTTGGACCTTCTTATTGACGATGAAACACAGAAATTGCATCCGAATTTAATTCAAAAGGCACAATGCCGGCTTAAGTACAAGAGGACAGACACTCTAACTTTTTATGATTTGAACCTCTCCTGTGAGTCCAATTTTAGATTTCGATGCTTCACTTCAGGTTTACTGTATACCTTGGACCATCTTATTGACGATGAAACACAGAAATTGCATCCGAATTTAATTCAAAAGGCACAATGCCGGCTTAAGTACAAGAGGACAGACACTCTAACTTTTTATGATTTGAACCTCTCCTGTGAGTCCAGTTTTCGATTCCGATGCTTCACTTCAGGTTTACTGTATCCCTTGGGCTTTCATATTGACGATGAAACACAGAAATTGCATCCGAATTTAATTCAAAAGGAACAATGTCGACTTAAGTACAAGAGGACTGACACTGTAACTTTCAACCATTTGAACCTCTCCTGTGAGTCCAGTTTTAGATTCCGATGCTTCACTTCAGGTTAACTGTATCCCTTGGACCTTCTTATTGACGATGAAACACAGAAATTGCTTCCGAATTTAATACAAAAGGCACAATGCCGACTTAAGTACATGAGGACTGACACGCTAACTTTATATGATTTGAACCTCTTCTGTGAGTCCAGTTTTAGATTCCGATGCTTCACCTCAGGTTTACTGTATATCTTGGACATTCGTATTGACGATGATACACAGAAATTGCATCCGAATTTAATAGAAAAGGCACAATGCCGACTTAAGTACAAGAGGACTGACACTCTAAATTTATATGATATGAACCTCATCTTGAGTCCAGTTTTCGATCCGATGCTTCACTTCAGGTTTACTGTATACCTTGGACCTTCTTAGTGACGATGAAACACAGAAATTGCATCCGAATTTAATACAAAAGGCACAATGCCGACTTAAGTACAAGAGGACTGACACTCTAATTTTCAATGATTTGAACCTCTCCTGTGAGTCCAGTTTCAGATTCCGATGCTTCACTTCAGGTTTACTGTATCCCTTGGGCTTTCTTATTGACGATGAAACACAGAAATTGCATCCGAATTTAATTCAAAAGGCACAATGTCGACTTAAGTACAAGAGGACTGACACTGTAACTTTCAACCACTTGAACCTCTCCTGTGAGTCCAGTTTTAGATTCCGATGCTTCACTTCAAGTTAACTGTATCCCTTGGACCTTCTTATTGACGATGAAACACAGAAATTGCTTCCGAATTTAATACAAAAGGCACAATGCCGACTTAAGTACATGAGGACTGACACGCTAACTTTATATGATTTGAACCTCTTCTGTGAGTCCAGTTTTAGATTCCGATGCTTCACCTCAGGTTTACTGTATACCTTGGACATTCGTATTGACGATGATACACAGAAATTGCATCCGAATTTAATAGAAAAGGCACAATGCCGACTTAAGTACAAGAGGACTGACACTCTAAATTTATATGATATGAACCTCTTCTTGAGTCCAGTTTTAGATTCCGATGCTTCACCTCAGGTTTACTGTATACCTTGGTCTTTCGTATTGACGATGAAACACAGATATTCCATGCGAATTTAATACAAAAGGCACAATGCCGACTTAAGTACAGGAGGACTGACACACAAATTTTCTATGATTTGAACCTCTCCTGTGAGTCCAGTTTTAGATTCCGATGCTTCACTTCAGGTTTTCTGTCTCACTTGGACCATCATATTGATGATGAAACACAGAAATTGCACCCGAATTTAATACAAAAGACACAATGACGACTTAAGTACAAGAGGACTGACACTCTAACTTTCTATGATTTGAACCTCACCTGTGAGTCAAGTTTTGGATTGCGATGCTTCACTTCAGTTTTACTGCATTCCTTGGACCTTCTTATTGACGATGAAACACAGAAATTGCATCCGAATTTAATTCAAAAGGCACAATGCCGGCTTAAGTACAAGATTACAGACACTCTAACTTTTTATGATTTGAACCTCTCCTGTGAGTCCAATTTTAGATTTCGATGCTTCACTTCAGGTTTACTGTATACCTTGGACCATCTTATTGACGATGAAACACAGAAATTTCATCCGAATTTTGTACAAAAGGCACAATGCCGACTTAAGTACAAGAGGACTGACACTCTAAATTTCTATGATTTGAACCTCTCCTATGAGTCCAGTTTTAGATTCCGATGCTTCACTGAAGGTTTACTGTAATCCTTGGACCTTCTTATTGACGATGAAACACCGAAATTGCATCCGAATTTAATTCCAAAGGCACAATGCCGGCTTTTGTACCAGAGGACTGACACTCTAACTTTCTATGATTTTAAACCTCTCCTGTGAGTCCAATTTTAGATTCCGATGCTTCACTTCAGGTTTACTGTATTACTTGGACCTTCTTATTGACGATGAAACACAGAAATTGCATTCGAATTTAATACAAATGGCACAATGACGACTTAAGTACAAGAGGACTGAAACTCTAACTTTCTATGATTTGAACCTCTACTGTGAGTCCAGTTTTAGATTCCGATGCTTCACTTCAGGCTTACTGTATACCTTGGCCCTTCTTATTAACGATGAAACACAGAAATTGCATCCGAATTTAATACAAAAGGCACAAAGCCGACTTACGTACAAGAGGACTGACAGTCTAATTTTCTATGATTTGAACCTCTCCTGTAAGTCCAGTTTTAGATTCCGATGCTTCACTTCAGGTTTACTCTATCCCTTGGACTTTCGTATTGACGATGAAACACAGAAATTTCATACGGATTTCATACAAAAGGCACAATGCCGACTTAAGTAGAAGAGGACTGACACTCGAACTTTAAATGATTTGAACCTCTCCTGTGAGTCCAGTTTTAGATTCCGATGCTTCACTTCAGGTTAACTGTATACCTTGGACCTTCTTATTGACGATGAAACACAAAAATTGCTTCCGAATTTAATACAAAAGGCACAATGCCGAATTAAGTACAAGAGGACTGACACTCTTACTTTCTATGATTTGAACATCTCCTGTGAGTCCAGTTTTAGATTCCGATGCATCACTTCAGGTTTACTGTATACCTTGGACCTTCTTATTGACGATGAAACACAGAAATTGCATCCGAATTTAATACAAAAGGCACAATGCCGACTTAAGTACAAGAGGACTGACACTCTAAATTTATATGATTTGAACCTCTCCTATGAGTCCAGTTTTAGATTCCGATGCTTCACTGACGGTTTACTGTAATCCTTGGACCTTCTTATTGACGATGAAACACCGAAATTGCATCCGAATTTAATTCCTAAGGCACAATGCCGGCTTAAGTACAAGAGGACTGAAACTCTAACTTTCTATTATTTGAACCTCTCCTGTGAGTCAAGTTTTCGATTCCGATGCTTCACTTCAGGTTTACTGTATACCTTGGCACTTCTTATTAAGGATGAAACACAGAAATTGCATCCGAATTTAATACAAAAGGCACAAAGCCGACTTACGTACAAGAGGACTAACACTCTAATTTTCAATGATTTGAACCTCTCCTGTGAGACCGGATTTAGATACCGATGCTTCACTTCATGTTTACTGTATCCCTTGGACCTTCTTATTGACGATGAAACAAAGAAATTGCATCCGAAATTATTACAAAAGCACAATACCGACTTAAGTACAAGAGGACATACACTCTAATTTTCTATGATTTGAACCTCTCCTGTGAGTCCAGTTTTAGATTCCGATGCTTCACTTCAAGTTAACTGTATCCCTTGGACTTTCGTATTGACGATGAAACACAGAAATTGCATCCGAATTTAATAGAAAAGGCACAATGCCGACTTAAGTACAAGAGGACTGACACTCTAAATTTATATGATATGAACCTCTTCTTGAGTCCAGTTTTAGATTCCGATGCTTCACCTCAGGTTTACTGTATACCTTGGACTTTCGTATTGACGATGATACACAGAAATTGCATCCGAATTTAATACTAAAGGCACAATGCCGACTTAAGTACAACAGGACTGACACTCTAACTACCTATGATTTGAACTTCTCCTGTGAGTCCAGTCTTAGATTCTGATGCTTCACTTCAGGTTTACTGTATACCTTGGACCTTCTTATTGACGATGAAACACAGAAATAGCACCCGAATTTAATACAAAAGGCACAATGCTGACTTAAGTACACGAGGAGTGACACTCTAACTTTCTATGATTTGAACCTCTCCTGTGAGTCCAGTTTTACATTCCGATGCTTCACTTCAGGTTTACTGTATACCTTGGACCTTCTTATTGACGATGAAACACAGATATTCCATGCGAATTTAATACAAAAGGCACAATGCCGACTTAAGTACAGGAGGACTGACACACTAATTTTCTATGATTTGAACCTCTCCTGTGAGTCCAGTTTTAGATTCCGATGCTTCACTTCAGGTTTTCTGTCTCACTTGGACCATCATATTGATGATGAAACACAGAAATTGCACCCGAATTTAATACAAAAGACACAATGACGACTTAAGTACAAGAGGACTGACACTCTAACTTTCTATGATTTGAACCTCACCTGTGAGTCAAGTTTTGGATTCCGATGCTTCACTTCAGTTTTACTGCATTCCTTGGACCTTCTTATTGACGATGAAACACAGAAATTGCATCCGAATTTAATTCAAAAGGCACAATGCCGGCTTAAGTACAAGAGGACAGACACTCTAACTTTTTATGATTTGAACCTCTCCTGTGAGTCCAATTTTAGATTTCGATGCTTCACTTCAGGTTTACTGTATACCTTGGACCATCTTATTGACGATGAAACACAGAAATTTCATCCGAATTTTGTACAAAAGGCACAATGCCGACTTAAGTACAAGAGGACTGACACTCTAAATTTCTATGATTTGAACCTCTCCTATGAGTCCAGTTTTAGATTCCGATGCTTCACTGAAGGTTTACTGTAATCCTTGGACCTTCTTATTGACGATGAAACACCGAAATTGCATCCGAATTTAATTCCAAAGGCACAATGCCGGCTTAAGTACCAGAGGACTGACACTCTAACTTTCTATGATTTTAAACCTGTCCTGTGAGTCCAATTTTAGATTCCGATGCTTGACTTCAGGTTTACTGTATTACTTGGACCTTCTTATTGACGATGAAACACAGAAATTGCATTCGAATTTAATACAAATGGCACAATGACGACTTAAGTACAAGAGGACTGAAACTCTAACTTTCAATGATTTGAACCTCTCCTGTGAGTCCAGTTTTAGATTCCGAATCTTCACTTTAGGTTTACTGTATCCCTTGGGCTTTCTTATTGACGATGAAACACAGAAATTGCATCCGAATTTAATTCAAAAGGCACAATGACGACTTAAGTACAAGAGGACTGACACTGTAACTTTCAACCATTTGAACCTCTCCTGTGAGTCCTGTTTTAGATTCTGATGCTTCACTTCAGGTTAACTGTATCCCTTGGACCTTCTTATTGACGATGAAACACAGAAATTGCTTCCGAATTTAATACAAAAGGCACAATGCCGACTTAAGTACATGAGGACTGACACGCTTACTTTATATGATTAGAACCTCTTCTTGAGTCCAGTTTTAGATTCCGTTGCGTCACCTCAGGTTTACTGTATACCTTGGACTTTCGTATTGACGATGATACACAGAAATTGCATCCGAATTTAATACTAAAGGCACAATGCCGCCTTAAGTACAAGAGGACTGACACTCTAACTACCTATGATTTGAACTTCTCCTGTGAGTCCAGTTTTAGATTCTGATGCTTCACTTCAGGTTTACTGTATACCTTGGACCTTCTTATTTACGATGAAAAACAGAAATAGCATCCGAATTTAATACAAAAGGCACAATGCTGACTTAAGTACACGAGGAGTGACACTCTAACATTCTATGATTTGAACCTCTCCTGTGAGTCCAGTTTTACATTCCGATGCTTCACTTCAGGTTTACTGTATACCTTGGACCTTCTTATTGACGATGAAACACAGATATTCCATGCGAATTTAATACAAAAGGCACAATGCCGACTTAAGTACAGGAGGACTGACACTCTAATTTTCTATGATTTGAACCTCTCCTGTGAGTCCAGTTTCAGATTCCGATGCTTCACTTCAGGTTTTCTGTCTCACTTGGACCATCATATTGATGATGAAACACAGAAATTGCATCCGAATTTAATACAAAAGACACAATGACGACTTAAGTACAAGAGGACTGACACTCTAACTATCTATGATTTGAACCTCACCTGTGAGTCAAGTTTTGGATTCCGATGCTTCACTTCAGTTTTACTGCATTCCTTGGACCTTCTTATTGACGATGAAACACAGAAATTGCATCCGAATTTAATTCCAAAGGCACAATGCCGGCTTAAGTACAAGAGGACTGAAACTCTAACTTTCTATGATTTGAACCTCTCCTGTGAGTCCAGTTTTCGATTCCGATGCTTCACTTCAGGTTTACTGTATACCTTGGCCCTTCTTATTAACGATGAAACACAGAAATTGAATCCGAATTTAATACAAAAGGCACAAAGCCGACTTATGTACAAGAGGACTAACACTCTAATTTTCAATGATTTGAACCTCTCCTGTGAGACCGGATTTAGATACCGATGCTTCACTTCGTGTTTACTGTATCCCTTGGACCTTCTTATTGACGATGAAACAAAGAAATTGCATCCGAAATTAATACAAAAGCACAATGCCGACTTAAGTACAAGAGGACTGACACTCTAATTTTCTATGATTTGAACCTCTCCTGTGAGTCTAGTTTTAGATTCCGATGCTTCACTTCAGGTTTACTGTATCCCTTGGACTTTCGTATTGACGATGAAACACAGAAATTTCATACGGATTTCATACAAAAGGCACAATGCCGACTTAAGTAGAAGAGGACTGACACTCGAACTTTAAATGATTTGAACCTCTCCTGTGAGTCCAGTTTTAGATTGCGATGCTTCACTTCAGGTTAACTGTATACCTTGGACCTTCTTATTGACGATGAGACACAAAAATTGCTTCCGAATTTAATACAAAAGGCACAATGCCGTCTTAAGTACAAGAGGACTGACACTCTAACTTTCTATGATTTGAACATCTCCTGTGGGTCCAGTTTTAGATTCCGATGCTTCACTTCAGGTTTACTGTATACGTTAGACCTTCTTAGTGACGATGAAACACAGAAATTGCATCCGAATTTAATACAAAAGTCACAATGCCGACTTAAGTACAAGAGGACTGACACTCTAATTGTCAATGATTTGAACCTCTCCTGTGAGTCCAGTTTCAGATTCCGATGCTTCACTTCAGGTTTACTGTATCCCTTGGGCTTTCTTATTGACGATGAAACACAGAAATTGCATCCGAATTTAATTCAAAAGGCACAATGTCGACTTAAGTACAAGAGGACTGACACTGTAACTTTCAACCATTTGAACCTCTCCTGTGAGTCCAGTTTCAGATTCCGATGCTTCACTTCAAGTTAACTGTATCCCTTGGACCTTCTTATTGACGATGAAACACAGAAATTGCTTCCGAATTTAATACAAAAGGCACAATGCCGACTTAAGTACATTAGGACTGACACGCTAACTTTATATGATTTGAACCTCTTCTGTGAGTCCAGTTTTAGATTCCGATGCTTCACCTCAGGTTTACTGTATACCTTGGACATTCGTATTGACGATGATACACAGAAATTGCATCCGAATTTAATAGAAAAGGCACAATGCCGACTTAAGTACAAGAGGACTGACACTCTAAATTTATATGATATGAACCGCTTCTTGAGTTCAGTTTTAGATTCCGATGCTTCACCTCAGGTTTACTGTATACCTTGGACTTTCGTATTGACGATGATACACAGAAATTGCATCCGAATTTAATACTAAAGGCACAATGCCGACTTAAGTACAAGAGGACTGACACTCTAACTACCTATGATTTGAACTTCTCCTGTGAGTCCAGTTTTAGATTCTGATGCTTCACTTCAGGTTTACTGCATACCTTGGACCTTCTTATTGACGATGAAACACAGAAATAGCACCCGAATTTAATACAAAAGGCACAATGCTGACTTAAGTACACGAGGAGTGACACTCTAACTTTCTATGATTTGAACCTCTCCTGTGAGTCCAGTTTTACATTCCGATGCTTCACTTCAGGTTTACTGTATACCTTGGACCTTCTTATTGACGATGAAACACAGATATTCCATGCGAATTTAATAGAAAAGGCACAATGCCGACTTAAGTACAGGAGGACTGACACACTAATTTTCTATGATTTGAACCTCTCCTGTGAGTCCAGTTTTAGATTCCGATGCTTCACTTCAGGTTTTCTGTCTCACTTGGACCATCATATTGATGATGAAACACAGAAATTGCATCCGAATTTAATACAAAAGACACAATGACGACTTAAGTACAAGAGGACTGACACTCTAACTTTCTATGATTTGAACCTCACCTGTGAGTCAAGTTTCGGATTCCGATGCTTCACTTCAGTTTTACTGCATTCCTTGGACCTTCTTATTGACGATGAAACACAGAAATTGCATCCGAATTTAATTCCAAAGGCACAATGCCGGCTTAAGTACCAGAGGACTGACACTCTAACTTTCTATGATTTTAAACCTCTCCGGTGAGTCCAATTTTAGATTCCGATGCTTCACTTCAGGTTTACTGTATTACTTGGACCTTCTTATTGACGATGAAACACAGAAATTGCTTTCGAATTTAATACAAATGGCACAATGACGACGTAAGTACAAGAGGACTGAAACTCTAACTTTCTATGATTTGAACCTCTACTGTGAGTCCAGTTTTAGATTCCGATGCTTCACTTCAGGCTTACTGTATACCTTGGCCCTTCTTATTAACGATGAAACACAGAAATTGCATCCGAATCTAATACAAAAGGCACAAAGCCGACTTACGTACAAGAGGACTGACACTCTAATTTTCTATGATTTGAACCTCTCCTGTAAGTCCAGTTTTAGATCCGATGCTTCACTTCAGGTTTACTGTATCCCTTGGACTTTCGTATTGACGATGAAACACAGAAATTTCATACGGATTTCATACAAAAGGCACAATGCCGACTTAAGTAGAAGAGGACTGACACTCGAACTTTAAATGATTTGAACCTCTCCTGTGAGTCCAGTTTTAGATTCCGATGCTTCACTTCAGGTTAACTGTATACCTTGGACTTTCTTATTGACGATGAAACACAAAAATTGCTTCCGAATTTAATACAAAAGGCACAATGCCGAATTAAGTACAAGAGGACTGACACTCTTACTTTCTATGATTTGAACATCTCCTGGGAGTCCAGTTTTAGATTCCGATGCATCACTTCAGGTTTACTGTATACCTTGGACCTTCTTAGTGACGATGAAACACAGAAATTGCATCCGAATTTAATACAAAAGGCACAATGCCGACTTAACTACAAGAGGACTGACACTCTAACTTTCAATGATTTGAACCTCTCCTGTGAGTCCAGTTTTAGATTCCGATGCTTCACTTCAGGTTTACTGTATACCTTGGACCTTCTTATTGACGATGAAACACAGAAATTGCATCCGAATTTTGTACAAAAGGCTCAATGCCGACTTAAGTACAAGAGGACTGACACTCTAAATTTATATGATTTGAACCTCTCCTATGAGTCCAGTTTTAGATTCCGATGCTTCACTGACGGTTTACTGTAATCCTTGGACCTTCTTATTGACGATGAAACACCGAAATTGCATCCGAATTTAATTCCTAAGGCACAATGCCGGCTTAAGTACAAGAGGACTGAAACTCTAACTCTCTATGATTTGAACCTCTCCTGTGAGTCAAGTTTTCGATTCCGATGCTTCACTTCAGGTTTACTGTATACCTTGGCACTTCTTATTAACGATGAAACACAGAAATTGCATCCGAATTTAATACAAAAGGCACAAAGCCGACTTACGTACAAGAGGACTAACACTCTAATTTTCAATGATTTGAAGCTCTCCTGTGAGTCCAGTTTTAGATTCCGATGCTTCACTTCAGGTTTACTGTATCCCTTGGACTTTCGTATTGACGATGAAACACAGAAATTGCATCCGAATTTAATACAAAAGGCACAATGCCGACTTAAGTACAAGAGGTCTGACACTCTAACTTTCAATGATTTGAACCTCTCCTGTGAGTCCAGTTTTAGATTCCGAATCTTCACCTTAGGTTTACTGTATCCCTTGGGCTTTCTTATTGACGATGAAACACAGAAATTGCATCCGAATTTAATTCAAAAGGCACAATGACGACTTAAGTACAAGAGGACTGACACTGTAACTTTCAACCATTTGAACCTCTCCTGTGAGTCCTGTTTTAGATTCTGATGCTTCACTTCAGGTTAACTGTATCCCTTGGACCTTCTTATTGACGATGAAACACAGAAATTGCTTCCGAATTTAATACAAAAGGCACAATGCCGACTTAAGTACATGAGGACTGACACGCTAACTTTATATGATTTGAACCTCTTCTTGAGTCCAGTTTTAGATTCCGTTGCGTCACCTCAGGTTTACTGTATACCTTGGACTTTCGTATTGACAATGAAAAACAGAAATAGCATCCGAATTTAATACAAAAGGCACAATGCTGACTTAAGTACACGAGGAGTGACACTCTAACATTCTATGATTTGAACCTCTCCTGTGAGTCCAGTTTTACATTCCGATGCTTCACTTCAGGTTTACTGTATACCTTGGACCTTCTTATTGACGATGAAACACAGATATTCCATGCGAATTTAATACAAAAGGCACAATGCCGACTTAAGTACAGGAGGACTGACACTCTAATTTTCTATGATTTGAACCTCTCCTGTGAGTCCAGTTTTAGATTCCGATGCTTCACTTCAGGTTTTCTGTCTCACTTGGACCATCATATTGATGATGAAACACAGAAATTGCATCCGAATTTAATACAAAAGACACAATGACGACTTAAGTACAAGAGGACTGACACTCTAACTTTCTATGATTTGAACCTCTCCTGTGAGTCCAGTTTTCGATTCCGATGCTTCACTTCAGGTTTACTGTATACCTTGGACCTTCTTATTAACGATGAAACACAGAAATTGCATCCGAATTTAATACAAAAGTCACAATGCCGACTTACGTACAAGAGGACTAACACTCTAATTTTCAATGATTTGAACCTCTCCTGTGAGACCGGATTTAGATACCGATGCTTCACTTCGTGTTTACTGTATCCCTTGGACCTTCTTATTGACGATGAAACAAAGAAATTGCATCCGAAATTAATACAAAAGCACAATGCCGACTTAAGTACAAGAGGACTGACACTCTAATTTTCTATGATTTGAACCTCTCCTGTGAGTCCAGTTTTAGATTCCGATGCTTCACTTCAGGTTTACTGTATCCCTTGGACTTTCGTATTGACGATGAAACACAGAAATTTCATACGGATTTCATACAAAAGGCACAATGCCGACTTAAGTAGAAGAGGACTGACACTCGAACTTTAAATGATTTGAACCTCTCCTGTGAGTCCAGTTTTAGATTGCGATGCTTCACTTCAGGTTAACTGTATACCTTGGACCTTCTTATTGACGATGAGACACAAAAATTGCTTCCGAATTTAATACAAAAGGCACAATGCCGTCTTAAGTACAAGAGGACTGACACTCTAACTTTCTATGATTTGAACATCTCCTGTGGGTCCAGTTTTAGATTCCGATGCTTCACTTCAGGTTTACTGTATACCTTAGACCTTCTTAGTGACGATGAAACACAGAAATTGCATCCGAATTTAATACAGAAGTCACAATGCCGACTTAAGTACAAGAGGACTGACACTCTAATTGTCAATGATTTGAACCTCTCCTGTGAGTCCAGTTT
Organism: Schistocerca piceifrons; assembly: GCF_021461385.2. NCBI lineage: Eukaryota > Metazoa > Arthropoda > Insecta > Orthoptera > Acrididae > Schistocerca > Schistocerca piceifrons. Next base: position 13,219 of record NW_025727682.1, on the reverse strand, counting down.
CAGATTCCGATGCTTCACTTCAGGTTTACTGTATCCCTTGGGCTTTCTTATTGACGATGAAACACAGAAATTGCATCCGAATTTAATTCAAAAGGCACAATGCCGACTTAAGTACATTAGGACTGACACGCTAACTTTATATGATTTGAACCTCTTCGGTGAGTCCAGTTTTAGATTCCGATGCTTCACCTCAGGTTTACTGTATACCTTGGACATTCGTATTGACGATGATACACAGAAATTGCATCCGAATTTAATAGAAAAGGCACAATGCCGACTTAAGTACAAGAGGACTGACACTCTAAATTTATATGATATGAACCTCTTCTTGAGTTCAGTTTTAGATTCCGATGCTTCACCTCAGGTTTACTGTATACCTTGGACTTTCGTATTGACGATGATACATAGAAATTGCATCCGAATTTAATACTAAAGGCACAATGCCGACATAAGTACAAGAGGACTGACACTCTAACTACCTATGATTTGAACTTCTCCTGTGAGTCCAGTTTTAGATTCTGATGCTTCACTTCAGCTTTACTGTATACCTTGGACCTTCTTATTGACGATGAAACACAGAAATAGCACCCGAATTTAATACAAAAGGCACAATGCTGACTTAAGTACACGAGGAGTGACACTCTAACTTTCTATGATTTGAACCTCTCCTGTGAGTCCAGTTTTACATTCCGATGCTTCACTTCAGGTTTACTGTATACCTTGGACCTTCTTATTGACGATGAAACACAGATATTCCATGCGAATTTAATAGAAAAGGCACAATGCCGACTTAAGTACAGGAGGACTGACACAATAATTTTCTATGATTTGAACCTCTCCTGTGAGTCCAGTTTTAGATTCCGATGCTTCACTTCAGGTTTTCTGTCTCACTTGGACCATCATATTGACGATGAAACACAGAAATTGCATCCGAATTTAATACAAAAGACACAATGACGACTTAAGTACAAGAGGACTGACACTCTAACTTTCTATGATTTGAACCTCACCTGTGAGTCAAGTTTTGGATTCCGATGCTTCACTTCAGTTTTACTGCATTCCTTGGACCTTCTTATTGACGATGAAACACAGAAATTGCATCCGAATTTAATTCAAAAGGCACAATGCCGGCTTAAGTACAAGAGGACAGACACTCTAACTTTTTATGATTTGAACCTCTCCTGTGAGTCCAATTTTAGATTTCGATGCTTCACTTCAGGTTTACTGTATACCTTGGACCATCTTATTGACGATGAAACACAGAAATTTCATCCGAATTTTGTACATAAGGCACAATGCCGACTTAAGTACAAGAGGACTGTCACTCTTAATTTCTATGATTTGAACCTCTCCTATGAGACCAGTTTTAGATTCCGATGCTTCACTGAATGTTTACTGTAATCCTTGGACCTTCTTGTTGACGATGAAACACCGAAATTGCATCCGAATTTAATTCCAAAGGCACAATGCCGGCTTAAGTACCAGAGGACTGACACTCTAACTTTCTATGATTTTAAACCTCTCCTGTGAGTCCAATTTTAGATTCCGATGCTTCACTTCAGGTATACTGTATTACTTGGACCTTCTTATTAACGATGAAACACAGAAATTGCATTCGAATTTAATACAAATGGCACAATGATGACTTAAGTACAAGAGGACTGAAACTCTAACTTTCTATGATTTGAACCTCTACTGTGAGTCCAGTTTTAGATTCCGATGCTTCACTTCAGGCTTACTGTATACCTTGGCCCTTCTTATTAACGATGAAACACAGAAATTGCATCCGAATTTAATACAAAAGGCACAAAGCCGACTTACGTACAAGAGGACTGACACTCTAATTTTCTATGATTTGAACCTCTCCTGTAAGTCCAGTTTTAGATTCCGATGCTTCACTTCAGGTTTACTGTATCCCTTGGACTTTCGTATTGACGATGAAACACAGAAATTTCGTACGGATTTCATACAAAAGGCACAATGCCGTCTTAAGTAGAAGAGGACTGACACTCGAACTTTAAATGATTTGAACCTCTCCTGTGAGTCCAGTTTTAGATTCCAATGCTTCACTTCAGGTTAACTGTATACCTTGGACCTTCTTATTGACGATGAAACACAAAAATTGCTTCCGAATTTAATACAAAAGGCACAATGCCGAATTAAGTACAAGAGGACTGACACTCTTACTTTCTATGATTTGAACATCTCCTGTGAGTCCAGTTATAGATTCCGATGCATCACTTCAGGTTTACTGTATACCTTGGACCTTCTTAGTGACGATGAAACACAGAAATTGCATCCGAATTTAATACAAAAGGCACAATGCCGACTTAAGTACAAGAGGACTGACACTCTAACTTTCAATGATTTGAACCTCTCCTGTGAGTCCAGTTTTAGATTCCGATGCTTCACTTCAGGTTTACTGTATACCTTGGACCTTCTTGTTGACGATGAAACACAGAAATTGCATCCGAATTTTGTACAAAAGGCTCAATGCCGACTTAAGTACAAGAGGACTGACACTCTAAATTTATATGATTTGAACCTCTCCTATGAGTCCAGTTTTAGATTCCGATGCTTCACTGACGGTTTACTGTAATCCTTGGACCTTCTTATTGACGATGAAACACCGAAATTGCATCCGAATTTAATTCCTAAGGCACAATGCCGGCTTAAGTACAAGAGGACTGAAACTCTAACTTTCTATGATTTGAACCTCTCCTGTGAGTCAAGTTTTCGATTCCGATGCTTCACTTCAGGTTTACTGTATACCTTGGCACTTCTTATTAACGATGAAACTCAGAAATTGCATCCGAATTTAATACAAAAGGCACAAAGCTGACTTACGTACAAGAGGACTAACACTCTAATTTTCAATGATTTGAACCTCTCCTGTGAGACCGGATTTAGATACCGATGCTTCACTTCATGTTTACTGTATCCCTTGGACCTTCTTATTGACGATGAAACAAAGAAATTGCATCCGAAATTATTACAAAAGCACAATACCGACTTAAGTACAAGAGGACATACACTCTAATTTTCTATGATTTGAACCTCTCCTGTGAGTCCAGTTTTAGATTCCGATGCTTCACTTCAGGTTTACTGTATCCCTTGGACTTTCGTATTGACGATGAAACACAGAAATTGCATCCGAATTTAATACAAAAGGCACAATGCCGACTTAAGTACAAGAGGACTGACACTCTAACTTTCAATGATTTGAACCTCTCCTGTGAGTCCAGTTTTAGATTCCGAATCTTCACTTTAGGTTTACTGTATCCCTTGGGCTTTCTTATTGACGATGAAACACAGAAATTGCATCCGAATTTAATTCAAAAGGCACAATGACGACTTAAGTACAAGAGGACTGACACTGTAACTTTCAACCATTTCAACCTCTCCTGTGAGTCCTGTTTTAGATTCTGATGCTTCACTTCAGGTTAACTGTATCCCTTGGACCTTCTTATTGACGATGAAACACAGAATTTGCTTCCGAATTTAATACAAAAGGCACAATGCCGACTTAAGTACATGAGGACTGACACGCTAACTTTATATGATTTGAACCTCTTCTGTGAGTTCAGTTTTAGATTCCGATGCTTCACCTCAGGTTTACTGTATACCTTGGACATTCGTATTGACGATGATATACAGAAATTGCATCCGAATTTGATAGAAAAGGCACAATGCCGACTTAAGTACAAGAGGACTGACACTCTAAATTTATATGATTTGAACCTCTTCTTGAGTCCAGTTTTAGATTCCGTTGCGTCACTTCAGGTTTACTGTATACCTTGGACTTTCGTATTGACGATGAAACACGGAAATTGCATCCGAATTTAATACAAAAGGCACAATGCCGACTTAAGTACAAGAGGACTGACACTCGAACTTTAAATGATTTGAACCTCTCCTGTGAGTCCAGTTTTAGATTCCAATGCTTCACTTCAGGTTAACTGTATACCTTGGACCTTCTTATTGACGATGAAACACAAAAATTGCTTCCGAATTTAATACAAAAGGCACAATGCCGAATTAAGTACAAGAGGACTGACACTCTTACTTTCTATGATTTGAACATCTCCTGTGAGTCCAGTTATAGATTCCGATGCATCACTTCAGGTTTACTGTATACCTTGGACCTTCTTAGTGACGATGAAACACAGAAATTGCATCCGAATTTAATACAAAAGGCACAATGCCGACTTAAGTACAAGAGGACTGACACTCTAACTTTCAATGATTTGAACCTCTCCTGTGAGTCCAGTTTTAGATTCCGATGCTTCACTTCAGGTTTACTGTATACCTTGGACCTTCTTGTTGACGATGAAACACAGAAATTGCATCCGAATTTTGTACAAAAGGCTCAATGCCGACTTAAGTACAAGAGGACTGACACTCTAAATTTATATGATTTGAACCTCTCCTATGAGTCCAGTTTTAGATTCCGATGCTTCACTGACGGTTTACTGTAATCCTTGGACCTTCTTATTGACGATGAAACACCGAAATTGCATCCGAATTTAATTCCTAAGGCACAATGCCGGCTTAAGTACAAGAGGACTGAAACTCTAACTTTCTATGATTTGAACCTCTCCTGTGAGTCAAGTTTTCGATTCCGATGCTTCACTTCAGGTTTACTGTATACCTTGGCACTTCTTATTAACGATGAAACTCAGAAATTGCATCCGAATTTAATACAAAAGGCACAAAGCTGACTTACGTACAAGAGGACTAACACTCTAATTTTCAATGATTTGAACCTCTCCTGTGAGACCGGATTTAGATACCGATGCTTCACTTCATGTTTACTGTATCCCTTGGACCTTCTTATTGACGATGAAACAAAGAAATTGCATCCGAAATTATTACAAAAGCACAATACCGACTTAAGTACAAGAGGACATACACTCTAATTTTCTATGATTTGAACCTCTCCTGTGAGTCCAGTTTTAGATTCCGATGCTTCACTTCAGGTTTACTGTATCCCTTGGACTTTCGTATTGACGATGAAACACAGAAATTGCATCCGAATTTAATACAAAAGGCACAATGCCGACTTAAGTACAAGAGGACTGACACTCTAACTTTCAATGATTTGAACCTCTCCTGTGAGTCCAGTTTTAGATTCCGAATCTTCACTTTAGGTTTACTGTATCCCTTGGGCTTTCTTATTGACGATGAAACACAGAAATTGCATCCGAATTTAATTCAAAAGTCACAATGACGACTTAAGTACAAGAGGACTGACACTGTAACTTTCAACCATTTCAACCTCTCCTGTGAGTCCTGTTTTAGATTCTGATGCTTCACTTCAGGTTTACTGTATACCTTGGACCTTCTTATTGACGATGAAAAACAGAAATAGCATCCGAATTTAATACAAAAGGCACAATGCTGACTTAAGTACACGAGGAGTGACACTCTAACATTCTATGATTTGAACCTCTCCTGTGAGTCCAGTTTTACATTCCGATGCTTCACTTCAGGTTTACTGTATACCTTGGACCTTCTTATTGACGATGAAACACAGATATTCCATGCGAATTTAATACAAAAGGCACAATGCCGACTTATGTACAGGAGGACTGACACTCTAATTTTCTATGATTTGAACCTCTCCTGTGAGTCCAGTTTTAGATTCCGATGCTTCACTTCAGGTTTTCTGTCTCACTTGGACCATCATATTGATGATGAAACACAGAAATTGCATCCGAATTTAATACAAAAGACACAATGACGACTTATGTACAAGAGGACTGACACTCTAACTTTCTATGATTTGAACCTCACCTGTGAGTCAAGTTTTGGATTCCGATGCTTCACTTCAGTTTTACTGCATTCCTTGGACCTTCTTATTGACGATGAAACACAGAAATTGCATCCGAATTTAATTCCAAAGGCACAATGCCGGCTTAAGTACAAGAGGACTGAAACTCTAACTTTCTATGATTTGAACCTCTCCTGTGAGTCCAGTTTTCGATTCCGATGCTTCACTTCAGGTTTACTGTATACCTTGGCCCATCTTATTAACGATGAAACAAAGAAATTGCATCCGAAATTAATACAAAAGCACAATGCCGACCTAAGTACAAGAGGACTGACACTCTAATTTTCTATGATTTGAACCTCTCCTGTGAGTCCAGTTTTAGATTCCGATGCTTCACTTCAGGTTTACTGTATCCCTTGGACTTTCGTATTGACGATGAAACACAGAAATTTCATACGGATTTCATACAAAAGGCACAATGCCGACTTAAGTAGAAGAGGACTGACACTCGAACTTTAAATGATTTGAACCTCTCCTGTGAGTCCAGTTTTAGATTGCGATGCTTCACTTCAGGTTAACTGTATACCTTGGACCTTCTTATTGACGATGAGACACAAAAATTGCTTCCGAATTTAATACAAAAGGCACAATGCCGTCTTAAGTACAAGAGGACTGACACTCTAACTTTCTATGATTTGAACATCTCCTGTGGGTCCAGTTTTAGATTCCGATGCTTCACTTCAGGTTTACTGTATACCTTAGACCTTCTTAGTGACGATGAAACACAGAAATTGCATCCGAATTTAATACAAAAGTCACAATGCCGACTTAAGTACAAGAGGACTGACACTCTAATTGTCAATGATTTGAACCTCTCCTGTGAGTCCAGTTTCAGATTCCGATGCTTCACTTCAGGTTTACTGTATCCCTTGGGCTTTCTTATTGACGATGAAACACAGAAATTGCATCCGAATTTAATTCAAAAGGCACAATGTCGACTTAAGTACAAGAGGACTGACACTGTAACTTTCAACCATTTGAACCTCTCCTGTGAGTCCAGTTTTAGATTCCGATGCTTCACTTCAAGTTAACTGTATCCCTTGGACCTTCTTATTGACGATGAAACACAGAAATTGCTTCCGAATTTAATACAAAAGGCACAATGCCGACTTAAGTACATTAGGACTGACACGCTAACTTTATATGATTTGAACCTCTTCTGTGAGTCCAGTTTTAGATTCCGATGCTTCACCTCAGGTTTACTGTATACCTTGGACATTCGTATTGACGATGATACACAGAAATTGCATCCGAATTTAATAGAAAAGGCACAATGCCGACTTAAGTACAAGAGGACTGACACTCTAAATTTATATGATATGAACCTCTTCTTGAGTTCAGTTTTAGATTCCGATGCTTCACCTCAGGTTTACTGTATACCTTGGACTTTCGTATTGACGATGATACACAGAAATTGCATCCGAATTTAATACTAAAGGCACAATGCCGACTTAAGTACAAGAGGACTGACACTCTAACTACCTATGATTTGAACTTCTCCTGTGAGTCCAGTTTTAGATTCTGATGCTTCACTTCAGGTTTACTGTATACCTTGGACCTTCTTATTGACGATGAAACACAGAAATAGCACCCGAATTTAATACAAAAGGCACAATGCTGACTTAAGTACACGAGGAGTGACACTCTAACTTTCTATGATTTGAACCTCTCCTGTGAGTCCAGTTTTACATTCCGATGCTTCACTTCAGGTTTACTGTATACCTTGGACCTTCTTATTGACGATGAAACACAGATATTCCATGCGAATTTAATAGAAAAGGCACAATGCCGACTTATGTACAGGAGGACTGACACACTAATTTTCTATGATTTGAACCTCTCCTGTGAGTCCAGTTTTAGATTCCGATGCTTCACTTCAGGTTTTCTGTCTCACTTGGACCATCATATTGATGATGAAACACAGAAATTGCATCCGAATTTAATACAAAAGACACAATGACGACTTAAGTACAAGAGGACTGACACTCTAACTTTCTATGATTTGAACCTCACCTGTGAGTCAAGTTTTGGATTCCGATGCTTCACTTCAGTTTTACTGCATTCCTTGGACCTTCTTATTGACGATGAAACACAGAAATTGCATCCGAATTTAATTCAAAAGGCACAATGCCGGCTTAAGTACAAGAGGACAGACACTCTAACTTTTTATGATTTGAACCTCTCCTGTGAGTCCAATTTTAGATTTCGATGCTTCACTTCAGGTTTACTGTATACCTTGGACCATCTTATTGACGATGAAACACAGAAATTTCATCCGAATTTTGTACAAAAGGCACAATGCCGACTTAAGTACAAGAGGACTGACACTCTAAATTTCTATGATTTGAACCTCTCCTATGCGACCAGTTTTAGATTCCGATGCTTCACTGAAGGTTTACTGTAATCCTTGGACCTTCTTATTGACGATGAAACACCGAAATTGCATCCGAATTTAATTCCAAAGGCACAATGCCGGCTTAAGTACCAGAGGACTGACACTCTAACTTTCTATGATTTTAAACCTCTCCTGTGAGTCCAATTTTAGATTCCGATGCTTCACTTCAGGTTTACTGTATTACTTGGACCTTCTTATTAACGATGAAACACAGTAATTGCATTCGAATTTTATACAAATGGCACAATGATGACTTAAGTACAAGAGGACTGAAACTCTAACTTTCTATGATTTGAACCTCTACTGTGAGTCCAGTTTTAGATTCCGATGCTTCACTTCAGGCTTACTGTATACCTTGGCCCTTCTTATTAACGATGAAACACAGAAATTGCATCCGAATTTAATACAAAAGGCACAAAGCCGACTTACGTACAAGAGGACTGACACTCTAATTTTCTATGATTTGAACCTCTCCTGTAAGTCCAGTTTTAGATTCCGATGCTTCACTTCAGGTTTACTGTATCCCTTGGACTTTCGTATTGACGATGAAACACAGAAATTTCATACGGATTTCATACAAAAGGCACAATGCCGACTTAAGTAGAAGAGGACTGACACTCGAACTTTAAATGATTTGAACCTCTCCTGTGAGTCCAGTTTTAGATTCCAATGCTTCACTTCAGGTTAACTGTATACCTTGGACCTTCTTATTGACGTTGAAACACAAAAATTGCTTCCGAATTTAATACAAAAGGCACCATGCCGAATTAAGTACAAGAGGACTGACACTCTTACTTTCTATGAATTGAACATCTCCTGTGAGTCCAGTTTTAGATTCCGATGCATCACTTCAGGTTTACTGTATACCTTGGACCTTCTTAGTGACGATGAAACACAGAAATTGCATCCGAATTTAATACAAAAGGCACAATGCCGACTTAAGTACAAGAGGACTGACACTCTAACTTTCAATGATTTGAACCTCTCCTGTGAGTCCAGTTTTAGATTCCGATGCTTCACTTCAGGTTTACTGTATACCTTGGACCTTCTTGTTGACGATGAAACACAGAAATTGCATCCGAATTTTGTACAAAAGGCTCAATGCCGACTTAAGTACAAGAGGACTGACACTCTAAATTTATATGATTTGAACCTCTCCTATGAGTCCAGTTTTAGATTCCGATGCTTCACTGACGGTTTACTGTAATCCTTGGACCTTCTTATTGACGATGAAACACCGAAATTGCATCCGAATTTAATTCCTAAGGCACAATGCCGGCTTAAGTACAAGAGGACTGAAACTCTAACTTTCTATGATTTGAACCTCTCCTGTGAGTCAAGTTTTCGATTCCGATGCTTCACTTCAGGTTTACTGTATACCTTGGCACTTCTTATTAACGATGAAACTCAGAAATTGCATCCGAATTTAATACAAAAGGCACAAAGCTGACTTACGTACAAGAGGACTAACACTCTAATTTTCAATGATTTGAACCTCTCCTGTGAGACCGGATTTAGATACCGATGCTTCACTTCATGTTTACTGTATCCCTTGGACCTTCTTATTGACGATGAAACAAAGAAATTGCATCCGAAATTATTACAAAAGCACAATACCGACTTAAGTACAAGAGGACATACACTCTAATTTTCTATGATTTGAACCTCTCCTGTGAGTCCAGTTTTAGATTCCGATGCTTCACTTCAGGTTTACTGTATCCCTTGGACTTTCGTATTGACGATGAAACACAGAAATTGCATCCGAATTTAATACAAAAGGCACAATGCCGACTTAAGTACAAGAGGACTGACACTCTAACTTTCAATGATTTGAACCTCTCCTGTGAGTCCAGTTTTAGATTCCGAATCTTCACTTTAGGTTTACTGTATCCCTTGGGCTTTCTTATTGACGATGAAACACAGAAATTGCATCCGAATTTAATTCAAAAGGCACAATGACGACTTAAGTACAAGAGGACTGGCACTGTAACTTTCAAACATTTGAACCTCTCCTGTGAGTCCTGTTTTAGATTCTGATGCTTCACTTCAGGTTAACTGTATCCCTTGGACCTTCTTATTGACGATGAAACACAGAATTTGCTTCCGAATTTAATACAAAAGGCACAATGCCGACTTAAGTACATGAGGACTGACACGCTAACTTTATATGATTTGAACCTCTTCTGTGAGTTCAGTTTTAGATTCCGATGCTTCACCTCAGGTTTACTGTATACCTTGGACATTCGTATTGACGATGATACACAGAAATTGCATCCGAATTTGATAGAAAAGGCACAAAGCCGACTTAAGTACAAGAGGACTGACACTCTAAATTTATATGATTTGAACCTCTTCTTGAGTCCAGTTTTAGATTCCGTTGCGTCACTTCAGGTTTACTGTATACCTTGGACTTTCGTATTGACGATGATACACAGAAATTGCATCCGAATTTAATACTAAAGGCACAATGCCGACTTAAGAACAAGAGGACTGACACTCTAACTACCTATGATTTGAACTTCTCCTGTGAGTCCAGTTTTAGATTCTGATGCTTCACTTCAGTTTTACTGCATTCCTTGGACCTTCTTATTGACGATGAAACACAGAAATTCCATCCGAATTTAATTCAAAAGGCACAATGCCGGCTTAAGTACAAGAGGACAGACACTCTAACTTTTTATGATTTGAACCTCTCCTGTGAGTCCAATTTTAGATTTCGATGCTTCACTTCAGGTTTACTGTATACCTTGGACCGTCTTATTGACGATGAAACACAGAAATTTCATCCGAATTTTGTACAAAAGGCACAATGCCGACTTAAGTACAAGAGGACTGACACTCTAACTTTCTATGATTTAAACCTCTCCTATGAGTCCAGTTTTAGATTCCGGTGCTTCACTGACGGTTTACTGTAATCCTTGGACCTTCTTATTGACGATGAAACACCGAAATTGCATCCGAATTTAATTCCAAAGGCACAATGCCGGCTTAAGTACCAATGGACTGACACTCTAACTTTCTATGATTTGAACCTCTCCTGTAAGTCCAGTTTTAGATTCCGATGCTTCACTTCAGGTTTACTGTATCCCTTGGACTTTCGTATTGACGATGAAACACAGAAATTTCATACGGATTTCATACAAAAGGCACAATGCCGACTTAAGTAGAAGAGGACTGACACTCGAACTTTAAATGATTTGAACCTCTCCTGTGAGTCCAGTTTTAGATTCCGATGCTTCACTTCAGGTTAACTGTATACCTTGGACCTTCTTATTGACGATGAAACACAAAAATTGCTTCCGAATTTAATACAAAAGGCACAATGCCGACTAAAGTACAAGAGGACTGACACTCTTACTTTCTATGATTTGAACATCTCCTGTGAGTCCAGTTTTAGATTCCAATGCATCACTTCAGGTTTACTGTATACCTTGGACCTTCTTAGTGACGATGAAACACAGAAATTGCATCCGAATTTAATACAAAAGGCACAATGGCGACTTAAGTACAAGAGGACTGACACTCTAACTTTCAATGATTTGAACCTCTCCTGTGAGTCCAGTTTTTAGATTCCGATGCTTCACTTCAGGTTTACTGTATACCTTGGACTTCCTTATTGACGATGAAACACAGAAATTGCATCCGAATTTAATACAAAAGGCACAAAGCCGACCTAAGTACAAGAGGACTGCCACTCTAACTATCTATCATTTCAACATCTCCGGTGAGTCCAGTTTTAGATTCCGAAGCCTCACTTCAGGTTTACTGGATACCTTGGACCTTCTTATTGACGATGAAACACAGAAATTGCATCCGAATTAAGTACAAAAGGCACAGTGCCGACTTAAGTACAAGAGGACCGACACTCTAACTTTCTATGATTTGAACCTCTCCTGTGAGTCCAGTTTTAGATTCCGATTCTACACTTCAGGATTACTGTATTCCTTGGACCTTCTAATTGACGAAGAAACACAGAAATTGCATATCAATTTGATTCAAAAGGCACAATGGAAGCTTAAGTACAAAAGGACTGACTCTATATTTTTCTATGATTTGAACTCTCCTGTGAGTCCAGTTTTAGATTCCGATGCTTCACTTGAGGTTTACTGTATACTTTGGACCTTCTCATTGACGATGAAACACAGAAAGTGCATTCGAATTTAATACAAAAGGCACAATGCCGACTTAAGTACAAGAGGACTGGCACTCTAAGTTTCAATGATTTGAACCCCTCCTGTGAGTCCAGTATTAGATTCCGATGCTTCTCTTCAGGTTTACTGTATCCCTTGGACCTTCTTATTGACGATGAAACTCAGAAATTTCATCCGAATTTAATACAAAAAGGCACAATGCCGACTTAAGTACAAGAGGACTGACACTCTAACTTTCTATGATTTGAACTCCTCCTGTGAGTCCAGTTGTAGATTCCGATGCTTCACTTCAGGTTTTCTGTATCCCTTGGACATTTTTATTGACGTTGAAACACAGAAATTGCATCCGAATTTAATACAAAAGGCACAACGCCGACTTAAGTACACGAGGACTGACACTCTAACTTTCAATGATTTAAACCTCTCCTGTGAGTCCAGTTTTAGATTCCGATTCGTCACTTCAGGTTTACTGTATCTCTTGGACCTTCTTATTGACGATGAAACACAGAAATTGCATCCGAATTTAATACAAAATACACAATGACGACTTAAGTAAAAGCGGACTGACACTCTCACTTTCTGTGATTTGAACCTCTCCTGTGAGGTCAGTTTTAGATTCCGATGCTTCACTTCAGGTTTACTGTATACCTTGCACCTTCTTATTGACGATGAAACAAATAAATTGTATCGGAATTAAATTCAAAAGGCACAATGCCGACATAAGTACTTGCGGACTGACACTCTAACTCTCTATGATTTGAACCTCTCCTGTGAGTCCTGTTTAGGATTCCGATGCTTCACTTCAGGTTTACTGTATACCTTGCACCTTCTTATTCACGA